>NC_090444.1:1085028121-1085328907 GCF_031143425.1 Pleurodeles waltl | reverse complement strand
TGGGAACATATTTCAATGGACTTCAGTACAGGTCTCCCTGAAGTCAACCATGTAAACACAGTATTAGTAGTCATAGACAGTCTTACTAAATATGCACATTTTATTGCCTGCAAAGGACTTCCCACATCAAGCGTCCTAGTTAATCTTATTCTACAGAATATTGTGTGTCTCCATGGTCTCCCAAAGGTTATACTGTCCGACACAGGCTCTCAGTTTTCAGCACATTTCTAGCAGAAATGGTGCCAGGCCTTACATATTGATTCTAATCTATCTACAAGTTACCATCCACAAACTGATGGCCAGACCGAAAGATTAAATCAGACGTTGAAACAGTACCTACGTTGTTATGCAGCAGAAGATCCTTCTTCTTGGCCTACGCTACTTTGGCTTGCCGAATTAGCCTATAATAATTCTTGTCATTCTTCAACAAAAAACACTCCATTCTATGGTCTTTATGGTCAACACCCTCGTATTTTACCAGTTGATTTACCAAGATCTACACAAGAAATGCCTGCTGTACAAGGAATGCTATCACATTTACAAAAAATCCACTTACAACTTCAACAAAATCTTCAACAGGCCAAAATAAAATACAAACAACAATATGACAAGAAACACCAACCCGGCCCAGAATACAAAGTGAAAGACATGGTCTGGTTATCCACAAAAAATTGAACTTTTAAAGACAAGAATGCATTTCATCCAAAATTCATAGGGCCCTATGAAATCCTCTGACGTATCAACCCTGTAACATACAAATTGAAACTACCCTCGTCTTTGCGGATTCATCCTGTTTTTCACACTTCATTACTCAAACCTGCCATTACAGAGAGCAACACACGCCCACCACCAATTCTTGTTCAAGATCAATGGGAATATGAAGTACGAGCCATTCGAGATTCTCGATTTCGTGGTAATTCCTTATGGTATTTAGTAGCCTGGAAAGGTTACGCTGCCGAAGAAGACTCTTGGGAACCTGCTTCACAAATCCATGCCCCACGATTGATACGTCAATTTAATCTTCGTTACCCCAATAAACCAGGTCCGCACCCACGCCTGGGGAGAGGGAGTACTGTCAGGACCTTAGTGACGCGTGGGCGCAATTATCCATATGTTGCAGCCACCATTTCTATGAAACCACACATCTTGTGTGGCAAAAATCATCTACCTAAATGATTGGGTCATTGGTGGTATCATTGCCCTGATCATTACTCAAGAACAATAAAATGAAGATCCTACATCTTCATTTGAGCACACATCATCGTAATATAAGAACCAGGAAGTCAGGGAGGACTTCATTTCCCAGCCTCCCCTGATACTAATTGTTCTTGGGTGTGGTCAGGCTATAAATACCTGCCACACCCGTTCAACCGACGCCTTCTATTCTGAGCGTCTGGGAAGAACGAGTCCCGTGCACTCGGCTGCCAAGATCTCTCTGGAGCCTGTCTTTCTTTTAGCTCGCGGCCGGCTCGCGGCGGTGAGAGATTTCCTTTTGGGCTTTCATGCCCATTCCGTGAACTCCGAATTCGGAGTTTATTTGAATAGGTGAAGGGCTACGAGAGTGTTGCTTGGCAACATTGTTTCTTTCCGTCTTGCATTCACTGTGATTCGAAGTAACCATTTTTCTCCGGGGCATTTTCTTTGAAAAAGGTTACATGTTTGCTAAATAGATGCTTTGTTTAAAAGATTGTGTAATTGTTTAAAGCTTTGAATGTACAGATTTCATTTCACAGTGTTATTAGATTTTCAGTGCTATTTTTATCAAAAAAGAAAGTGACATTGTATTTTGATAAATCCTGTTTTATTGACAACTCGAGTGATTTCAAATTCTAAGAAAAGGACAAATAATGTTTTCTTCTGTATGAGTGACTTTAAGGAACCTATAGTGTCTTTCGTTTAATGATTACGAGGCAAGATACTTTGGTGGAATGCTTTAACTTATGGCCTTTATAGATCTCTGGATTAAGAGTCGTGCAGAATTTTATTTTAAAAATATATTCTGGAGAAATTTGTTTCTTCTGAAAGCCATTCATGGAAATTAGCATGATCTTTATGAGGCAGTGAATCATTATAGTAAAAGCCATTTTTGTATGTTTTGTATTAACCTTTTCCTTTTCAGATCTCCCTCCTGGCTGTTCCTTTCTGATTACCCCTTCCCCCGGCTGGGCCCCTCTAAAGTTCAGCGCTATAACAGCATCTGACTTTGGTGTTGCCTGGAAGTGGGACCCTTATTCAGCATCGTGCAGATCCCGAGAACTTGGACCTCCTGACAGATGGGGGACATCAAGCAGCTGCAGAGGGACAACCACCAGGAAGCCATTCAACAGTGGGAGGTCCTCAATGCCGACATGACCTCCCTAACAGGGGTGCTTTGAGACATTAACACCACCCTGAGCAGGGTATGTCCACAACACTAGACCCTTTCCATTGACCATGTAACAACAGCCTCTTCTACATCTGTGGCAGCCAGTGGAATGGAGACTGTGCCAGGGAAGGACATGCCTCAGACACCCCTGCCTCTGTGGCTCATGAATCCCCCTTAAAAGTGGACGTCTACCCAAGCAACCAGGAGGAGCAGATGCCAAGACTCAAACGATGCCAGGAAGTGATCCTCTACTGATTGGCTCCCCTCGTGTGCAACTGATACACCCTGTTGACTCTTTTATAACCACCATCCATTTTTAAAGGATATAGGACACTGGACTTAAGACTCCAAATGTTGCAGCAGCTACCTTGATGATTACATCCACCATTCCTGAACCCTTCACAGTTAGCATTTTATTGCTTTGATCCCATCCATAATATTTTCCTGAGTACTTGTAAATAAACACAACTAAACACCAACATATGTTTGAGAGTCATGTTTCATACATTTTGAAAAGTTAACTGCAAAATTTCTTTCTTACACATGATATACACAAATGTAGCAAATGTGGGAAAGGACAGGTCACATGTACTGTTGATTCTGGGTTCAATGCATGCGCCAAGATACAAGTGGAAAATCATCAATTGCCATTTGTAGCATAGTGCTGTACATAGGCTGACCACATGCTAATGATCACACAGTGAAGTACATCTTCACAATTTTGTGCTTTAGCATAGGTTTTGTTAACTAACATCCTACAGACCACTGAAGTAAGGGACGTGTCAGACTTTGTCAATCTGAAAAGGCAAACTGATTGATGCAATGTGTCATTAGCTAAACTCTTACCACATACCCATACCAGACCTACCAAATAAACATACGTCATATTACAGACAGAGGTCAGTACAACTTCCCCCAGTCAGGGAGCCTTCCAATTACCATGGACAGGTATCTGTAGGCATGCTACTCACCTATGTCAGTCTTCACATACATGCACAGTGGCCTGCAATAAGGAAACCCAGTGACAGCTACATACAAGTAAGTTATTAGCATTAGCAAACCAATGAGAAGGTTGAGGGAATGGATTGCACAGGAAGACATGTGTCAGACACAAGACCACATACATGACACCATTGGACCTAAATACCATGACAAACAGGTTTATTGTGTGAGCCACAACACTGCCATCCCACTGTCCTGACAGCCTGGGCATGGCACTCAGACACCACCAATGCAATGTCATGCAGTACTTGTATCAATCCCTGTGACCTTCACATGTGAGACCTGCTAAACTCACCTGCAAGGGACACAATTCCGAAATATCCACATGATGATGACATTGTGAAGACATCTGGAAAGTAAACATGTAGAACAAAATATTTAAGCAGGCAATGGTAAACATAACCTAGAAATACATGTCCCAAATACAATGGTTACTCTGACTGTGCATTGTGACAAACACTAACAAAGGAGATCACCACGTTTGTCACAACTCCATGTACTATTTTGCATGAGAACCTCAGACATGTACTGCTAAGCAACTAATAACCTGTCTGATGGTCATACAAAGCCCTTCTCAAACATCCCTAATCCCCCCTTTCGTTTTACAGACCAACACATACCTACAGTCAGTTGAAGTACTGATTGATGAGATCTGTCCGGGTGTCTCCACCTTCATCCTCATCACTGTTATCCTCATTTGGCATTTCTGCATTTTCACCCAGTGGAACTGCTGGCTCCGCCTCATCTGGGATGTATGGGATATGACATCTCAGGGTGAGGCTGTGGAGCATGCAGCAGGCCACAATGATTTGACACACTTTGGCAGGTGAGCAGAAGAGGGCTTCACCAGACATATCAATACAACAGACTTTGCCTTCAGGAGCCCAAAAGTCCACTCCACGACACACTGTGGGGGTGATTTTTCCGCCGCCCGCCAAAGTACCCCCGCCAGAACACCACACCGCAGTCGTCAGACTGATGCGGTGATTCTGGGTTTTCCACTGGGCTGGCGGGCGACCGCCAAAAGGCCGCCCGCCAGCCCAGTGGAAAACAACCTTCCCACGAGGACGCCGGCTCTGAATGGAGCCGGCGGAGTGGGAAGGTGCGACGGGTGCAGTGGCACCCGTCGCGTGTGAAATACAAAGTGGGCCCCCAGGGGCCCCATGACACCCCATACCGCCATCCTGTTCCTGGCAGGCGAACCGCCAGGAACAGGATGGCGGTATGGGGTGTCAGAATCCTCCATGGTGGCGCAGCGAGCTGCGCCGCCATGGAGGATTCATTTGGGGAGCGGAAAACCGGCGGGAGACCGCCGGTTTTCCACATCTGACCGCGGCCAGTCAGAATGCCCTGCGGGGCACCGCCAGCCTGTTGGCGGTGCTCCCGCCAACCCTGGCCCCGGCGGTCCATTACCGCCGGGGTCAGAATGACCCCCTGTGTCCTTCCATGAGCCTCATTGAAGTGGACATTCCCTGACGTGGTTGGATATTTCACTGGTGTCAACAACCAGGTACTGTTTGGGTAGCCAGAATCCCCTGTAAGGAATCGTTACATGTGTGCAAATTTAAATCTCGGACATCATTACATTTGGCAGCAGACATAAGATTCTGAAACACATGACATATATGACTTACCAACCAGCCAGGCCCTCTCTATGTACTATTGTGTCATCAGCTGTGGAATATTGATTTTCCGCCTGAAGAAGGCATCATGGAGTGAACCTGGGTATAGTGCACATACTTGGGAAATATAGAGGTCCACCAAACAGACTACTTGGACATTTATGGAGTGGAAGTTCTTCCTGTTCCAATACATCTATTCAATGCCATGTGGCGGACCCAAGGCTACATGAGCACCATCCATGGCTCCAACTACATGTGGGATGTGTTTCAATCTATATAAACCTGCCTTCACATGTGCCAAATCCTCGGATTTTAGAAATCTGATGTAGCTGTTCAGCTGTTTCAACAATGCATACAGTACATCCTTGAAGAGCATTCTGAACATAGGCTGGGGCATCTCTACATTTAGGGCCACTGTATTTTGGAAGGAGCCTGTGGCCAGGAAGCACAGCACTGAAATTTATTTTACAATGGGTGGTATGCTATTTGGATGACAAATGGCAGGCATCAGATCTGGTTCCAACTGCTGACAGAGATCCATGATTGTCTGCCTAGCCACAAGGTCTGAATGAAATGTCAATCCTCCATGGTCTGCTAGTGGATGGTACACTGGAGGTTGTCTGCCCATTCTCATTTCAGGGAACAATGTGAGAGGAAATAAGAAGGCATGTCTATCAGTCATTGTGTCCCTTGTAAGTCCCAAAATGCATATGCCTCACATAATGATCAGACATGCAATTTGATACAGCAGAAACATGATACACAGCACATACCTATGGAAATAATGGCTTGCTAGTGAAATCTCATCCCCATACCTCAGTTTTAACATGGAAATGCATGACTCAGCGGGTCTCTATGATATTGACATTTGACTAAGCGTTTCATTAAAAAGCCAAACAAACTATCTATACACATGCCAAGAGGGTTTAAACTGTGCCACTGATGATGACTTACTTTTATTTTATCTACATGACAACATGTCTCTTCATTCTGACAATTCATACATGGTTGGTCAATGCCAGCACTAAAGACTATGCAGTAGATATGTTTCCCACCTTGTGATGCATCAATAAATTTACTTTTCCGAGCATCTAAGGGACTTAAAATGCTTAAAATGGCGACTGCCTGACCTACTGCACTGGACAATAGGAAACCACCTGCAACTGCTGGTAGAAGTCATCATGTTGGATACTGCCACGGAGGGCATTGCCATTGGAGCACATTGCTGCCTTTTTTGCGCTCTAGGGCCAGTGGCGATGGCCACTGGTGGTGACGGTCTCTTACGTGGCAGATGTGACTGCCATCTCATACTTCATCTCTCACTTGACTCCTGACACTGCTGCCAGAAAGACCTCCACGACGGGAGCTGCTGTGTTCTGCATCTGAGAGCATTTATGCTACGTCGTACAGGTGGTAGGGCCCCTGCCTTCTCACCCGATGAGCTGGAGAAGCTGGTGAAGGAGGTCCTACCACTGTATGAACAGTTCTATGTTGCAGCAGAGGACCAGGTAAGTGCACCTTGTGCACTTATGTCTCATTAGCTCAACTATTCTTTGATATGCTAAGTAAAGCTGATGGGTAATGCTCTTGATTGTGTCCTTAAAGTCTTTTGGGTGTTAATGTTGTGCTAGAATGGGTGACTTCAAGGACATATACTTATATTTGATGAGAGTTTTAGATTCCTGAGCCACTGTGGAGAGTGTGTCAAGTATGTTCCCTGACCCACAGTGTGACTGTTGCACATGGTTACTGGAAGGTTGTATGCCATACTCAGCCAGAAAAATCCTATCTTCATATGTGTTTGGTCATATGTGATGCAAATAAAGAACAGATGATGGATGGAATGCTGAACAATGCAAACATTCACCCACGGCCACAAAGATCAGGTTTAATCCATTGTCCGCTTGCTCACCACACCATCCCAGTTTGGACCCAACCATATGCAAATCAATCTTGACCCTGTTCCTCATGTGAACGGTCCAGCCTGAACTGCCAAGCCAGGTCCTCCCTGGACTGGAAATAAGCAAACTAAAAACAGTTTCAGGGTATCACCTTTCATCCTCCAGGCTAGTTTGATTCCAGTGTTGTAGTGAGCACAATTGGGCATACCCTTCCCACTAGGGGCGACAAATGTAAAAAAGGAACAGCTGATGGATAGGATTCTGACCAATGCAAACATTCACCCCCAGTCACAAAGATCTGAGTTTAGTCCATCGTTTTTTGCTGACCACACCATCCTACTTTGGACCCAGACATATGCAAATCAGTCTTGACCCTGTTCCCCATGGAACAGTCATATATCATATGGTCATATGTGATAACATGACTGCTGGTGTTGTAGATGCATGTTGTCTACCTGTTTCAAGTTCACATATATCCTCTCTGAATATGCTGTTTTATCAGTGGAGAGGATGTACAAGACTTTTTGCTGTACTAAGTTGTAGATCGCTCTGCCTGTTTGTGTGTGCTACATGTGGACATGACATTCTTTATTGTCTGTGTCATCCATGCAGGTCATTTCCGAAAAGAAGAAGGGGATTTGGCTTGCCACTTCTTAGCATGCCATTCCTAAGAAAGTGCGGAGCACCCACTGTCAGAAGAGGTGGAGGAACCTGCGACGCTGGGCCCAGAAGACCGCAGAGGTCCAGCTGGGGATGTCCACCCAATGCCCGTCGGACCCTGACCCCACCTAGTGCCCTGCATTTTAGTGGTGGCCTATCATGAGTTGAATGGGCGTTTGAAGGCAGCACAGCTGCCACAAGGGGGTAAGTACAGACATAACAAATGTTTGCCCCTTTAGCAGGTGTTTGAGTGATGTAATAGGATATTAGCTCTGTCAACATGGTAAGCACAAAGTGTCACAGATCACTTGTGAACACATTGATGTACAGTAGCCAGGTGTGCACATACAAATGTATTTTGAGACATGTTCCTGTACTATGTTGTCCCCTTAGTGCAATGGCACATAATGGTGGACATATGACTGTTTTATACATATAGCAATATATAGCTTCTTCTACCGCGGTGATTGTTACTTCCCACCAACAGGTCAATCCTCCCAATGTCATAATGGTAAGGTGTGTCCTTGTTCTCTGTCCTCTGCAATGTCTCAAGATTCATGTCTATATGTAACAGAGAGTCAGACATATTGAAGTGATCTCAAGTTTTCTAAGGCTTTCTGGGAAGTGACAGCATCATGTGAGGCTGTGATTTGCATCCAACATGTCACATGAAGTGCAAGGTTGACATCTTTACATTTGTTGCAAGGTAACACCCCTTGGTATGTGATGGATGTATATAGACATGTGTGATGTCTCATCAGAGTAGACAATATGAATGTTGGATATCATTGAGGTGTTGCAACATTTCTATTGGCACACATATGTTGGTATCAGAGGTAGGAATGTAACTACTATGCTAATGTTTTGATAGTAGAAAGTGGCCACACAGATTTATTCAGAGGCATACTGTTCAAGGTTTGATACATAGGCAATGGTAGCCTATTCACAGTTATGGCCCAGACAGTCATTTGTCAACATCATGTTTCAATGGAAATATTCAGTCATGATTCAACATTGGTATTTGTTATGTGTACCTGCTCTTGCTTTGAAGGGTATGTCAAATGAGGCACACGCTGTTCTGGAACATCATATTTGCCATGACACCTATTTGGTGCAGTTGTGGCAGTTCATATACACCTGTGAGTAGGTTGGAAAGTGTGTCCAGGCTGTTGACTTGCATCATGGTTGGTGTAGCAGTCATGTTAGCATCACATATGCTTTGGCTCTAGGATTCCTCCACAGACAGATATCAGGCTTGCCATGTCTGATGTGTGGTTAGTGATGTTGTCACTCAGTCAGTAGCCTATTGATGGACTAATTGCTTAGTTACCTATGTCTGGTTCTCACCTTCCTGTACAGTACAGTACTCCATTTGTTACATACACTTTATTGCCAACTTATGATTGTGTGTGGGACATTGGTCTGAGCTTACTTACATGACTGATAATGTTCGTTTTCTGGACACCAATGTTATAGATGGCTTGGTCCACACTGTATTTTCACTCTTTGGTACATCACAATTGATTCATGTGTGTGTGACATTTGCTCTTACTCCTTGACCTAAATTTGACATGTGTGACAATTTGAGGTGTTACATGCTGGCATGTGTTCATAGTTCAATGTAGTAGCTATGTGACATTAAGAAGTGTAGCTTGTTTGCACAAGGCCTGCTTGCCTTTAATTTACAACAAGCGTCATTCTCTGGTACATAACATCAGGATAAAGTATTTGTGTGTTAAATATGTGTCTTGGATTTGTGGAAAGCTATTTTTCATTTGTGAAGTATTGTTTGACTATGTTGTTCTGGATAGCGAACCGGTATCAAGTGGCATAGTCATCTTGTCATGGTATAGTCAGTGTGATTGGTCAACTTAAGTCATGGTATTGTAGGTGTCTGCTATGTAGCTTTACTGTTGTGTCACATTGTAGATTATGAGGGACATACATTATATTTTGGTGTGAAATTATGTTGGTGCAATAGTGGCACTTCCTAAGGGTGTTAGTGAACCGGAGGTTATGGGACTTATATGTAATGTATGATGGAAGTGTTATCTTGTGAATGTGATGACCCTACTTCACTATCTATTTCCAGCATCTGCACTGACAGGTGAAGGAAATGGGGTACAGCTGAGTGGGGAAGTTTCTGGCCACGGGACCTCCAGTCATGACACCACAGACATCAAGGGACCCAGTGGCCGGAAGGGCAAGGGTAGTGCCTCAGGGAGGACTGGATCCACTACATCTTCTTCAGAATCCCCCTCCAGTGGCCACTACCTAGTGGTGGCGGACCCATCTGGGACCACTCTAGTACCATCTCTGTCCATTTTCCCCTTTCTATCACCACCCTCCCAATAACTCCCCACCGAGTTGGCTGTGCCCACCCATCCAAGAAGGTGGGCATCCCCTTTGCCGCAGGCACCTCTGCCCCAGCCCCTGTTAACCCTGCTGCCCTCAGTGAGGAGGCTATTGACCTCCTGAGCTCTATCTCTGTTGGTCAGACGGCCATCGTGAATGCCATCCAGGGATTGGCAAACCAGATCCAGCAAAGCAATGCATTCCTGGCAGGCATTTACAGTGCAATCTCTCACCTATAGAGATCATTTCAGGCTCAGGCCTCCACACTAACAGCAGTCAGTCACACCTTGTATACCATACCCCCTCCACCTTCCTCTTCCCAGTCCAAGTCCCCCCTTCCCTGACCCAGCCAAAGTACACAGACAGGCATGCATCCACCTCAACATGCAAGGGTAGCGCAGACAAACATAAGCACCACAAGACACAAAACTGGCACGCACACAGACAATATCCACTTGCAGGCACAACAACAGTCACAACCTGCACTAACACCCCCGCCACTCTCAGCATTACAGACACATCTGACACACCTGCAGACACCACATTCAGTGATCCAGCCGCCATACTTATCCTACCTGCAGACAGCACCCCAGCAGCACTTCAGACATCCACCCTAGTCACCACGCCCGCAGACACCACATCAACTGACATACCCACATGCAGCACATCTACCATACCTGCAGCCACCACCGTAACAGATGGTCACCCACCTACCACAGCATCACCCAGCACCTCTACCCCCATCAGCCCAAGGCACGTGAACACCCTCACCCACCCAACAGACACCCACCACACACAACACACCTCCCACAAACACGCAACCAAGGCATCCACACATAAATGTCAAACAACCATTACCTCGCCCTCCGCACCCAAACCCCCTTCTGATGACCGTTTCAGTGTGTCCAAATAATTTTCCCTTTCTGAGTTTGACCTTCTCCCTACTCTTCCACCTACAAGAACTGTTACCCTACCCAAGGCCAATCCCTTCCACCTTAAAAGGCCTTACCAACCCCCCTGCCAGCACCCATGCCCCTTCCCCTACCAGAAAGAAATCCACCCCTCCCAAAAATTTCCACCCCCCTATCAAACCAAAGCCTAAAGCCCCCCTCCCAAGCCCAAATCCAAACCCAACCCCCACGACCACCCAAGAACCCCTGAGGTGCTTGCCTGCCCTCTTGATGCCCCTACCTGTGGAGGTTACATGGCAGTCAGGAGTCAAGTAGGGGCACCATTATATGCTTTGGTGCTAATAATTTGGACTATTGAAGGCCCATGGCCTTCGACATTCCTAGTTATTGCAAGTTTGGACACATTAAAGCCAAGCAGTTTTTGGTCTTTTGGTTAGACATTTGTCCTGCATTTCCTTTCCTATGTTTGAGTTGTTCCTATATGTCATTGGCAGTGTGATAGATGATCTGTGTGCTGCTTGTTAGAGCAGTATGTGAGGATGTGTGCAGTGCTTTTGTCCCCCAGGGATAGGGTGTGTGTTGTGTGGTGGGTTATGTACATATAGAAAAATATGTTACTGTCATGCTATTGTGTTGTGTTTGTGTTGATATGTGTTTGTTGTTGTGCTATGTGGATTTGTGTGTTTTGACTGTTTGTGTGTGTGTGTTTATTGCTCATGGCATGATGGGTTTGATGTGCTGTGTGTGTGCTTAGTATGTCGAATGCTAAGTTGTATGATAATGGAAATGTACATGTTCCATCACAGATGGTTATTCTTTGTGATGTATGTGTGTCGAGTCCCTGGCCAGTGTGGTTGTGAGTGTGTAACATGTGTTCATATTTGTGCAGTTGTAGTGTTGCTGTGATGTGCTGGTATGTTGTATGTGAATGTGTGAGGCTGGGTCTGTGCTGTGCTGTCGTACATAGCTGTGTGTTATTGACGTGTGGTGTGTGTGTGTGTGTGTGTGTGCTGGCTGTAGTCTTCGTGCAGTGTTTGTTTGGTTGTCTCTGATGCAGTATGTGAGTGTGTGTGTCACTGTACTGTTATGTGTGTGTGCAGCCCTTACCCCTCCGTCCCTATGGAATGTTCAGTAACTGTACAGAATTTAACAATTTACAAATGTAACAGGTGAGTGTGTGTACTTATGGTTGTTGTTGTTCTTGTCGGCAATGATTCCATTGTCAAACGGTGAGCAGGAGTAGCAGGATGACATCTAGCGTAGTTCTGTGGTGCTCCCGACGTGTATGACTTCCTGGAGGTGAGTGTCTCCTTTTGCACTGTATGTTTCTGCCTGGTATTCTGTGATGGTTCGACTGTGGATGTTATGTTGGTAGTGTGCAACCTCGTAATGAGTCCGGCGGGCACATGGTCTCTGCCGGACTGTTTGTCCCTCCATTCGACTGCGGAGGTCAGTCCTGCCTGGTGATGCCTGCGGTGCTTTGGCGGTCTTCTATATGCATTACTGCCAAAGTCATTGTTTGGTGGTCTTCTCCACCAGCCTGTTGGATTTCGGACTGCCAACATGGCGGTCACAGGACTGCCAAAGTCGTAATGGGGCCGTTGGTCTTTTTTTCAGGGCAAGTTTCTTCACCGGGACAAAGTTGGAAGTTGGATCCGACCTCCCTGGAGCCCTTTTTGGATACACATCACAGTAGACCTTCATGAAGGATTCTACCTTCAGACTTAAATGATTTTTCCGGATGGAAATTTTCATCCGGGCCAAAGCTGAATCTTGATTTGACGTCCCTGGGGCCCTCCTTTGATACGCTCCGCTGGGAGTCCCGGTCAACTTTTTATGTTCAGACTTTTTTTTTATTTTTCTCTCTTACGTCGGACAATCCTCCACAGTAAGCTGATTTCAAGTCGACGTTGTTAGATTGCCTTTCCAGAAGCCCTCTGTGAAATCCTGGAAGTCTGGGGCTCCGGAGCTTTTCAGCTGGATGAACCTACAATCCAGGCTGGGTTAGCTTCGACATCAGCCAGCTTGACTCACGACGTTGGGTGTGTCCATTTATGGAGCTTTTTTCCAAAAGTTCCCCAATCATCTCCAAACTTCTGAATCTTCTTCCAGAAGGACTTTGAAGGTCCTTTAAGAGTCCACAATTCACCCCAAGGTTTCAGAAGCTCTGAATTGCTTCTTGAGGGTTAGGATGCCAACTCCCAGAATCAACTGGTACAAATCCAAAAATGACTACTAACCACTGGTCAGCTGGTCAGTTTCTTCAGGGTTTCATGCAGGGGAGTCTCGTCAGCTATTTTCAGCCTGTTGCAAAAAATCCTTTTGTGGTGAAGCCCAAGGGTGCAGCTGGGGCAGTCCCTCAGAGTGCATTGTCCAGGTTCAGGCCAAGGGTCCAGCAGGGCAGTCATTCTTCTACTAGTCTTTGTTCCTGGTAGGGATCTGGGATGTGGGTGCAGTTCTGCCATATTTATCATTGCTCCTGGGGTGGGAAGCAGGAGGGCAACTGTCCAACCACAGGAAAGCCACCACCTCTTGGATGACCACTTCCTCTGAAGTCTGGTTTGGCTGCTCTCCTCCCCATCCAGTTTCAGCATCTGCTGAGGTGGTTCTCCTACCCCAGGCACTTTCTTTGTGTTCAGCCCAGGCTACTTCCCACCTCATCAAGATAGCCTTACCATGCTGCCAGAGACTGGCCAATCAGAGAAGGGCACTACAGAGCTGAAATGGGTGACTTTCAGGTAGAGTTCTAAAACTCTTTTCCTGAGTTAGTTATGAATTCAGCAATGGCAAGTTGTTGGATTTATTATAACAATAAGTGTGATGCCAAACTTGCAATATTTAGCTCCTTCTGAGTCTTTGTTAATAAAAAATAATGCCTCACCATGTTATCCTATGGAGCACATTCACTACAGTGAGGGAAAGCAAGCTTAGCAATGTTTCCCTCACCAAAGCTTATAAACATCTTTTATAAGTTTTCTGCTTATAGTTACACTGCACCCAGCACTGGAGGTACCCATGGCAGCACACCTTACAGGTGACTTATATGCAAAAGTAAGGTAGTTTAAGTCTTTGGAGATACTTTTAATTCCAAAGTCGAATTTGGGGTTAATTTTAATTTAAAAGCAGCCAGCAAGGCAGTCCTACCTTTAAAATTACAATGGGCACCTTAGCAGTGCACCTATGGATGCACTACCTATGCTGGGGTCCCTAAACCTACATGCCCTACCATATACTAGGGCCTTATAGGTAAATTGATACGGCCAATTATAATTAGCCTAATTTGCATAATCGATTTTACACAGAGCACTGGCCCTGGGACTGGTTAGCAGTACCCAGAGCACAGCCAAGAGTCGGTAACCACCAGTGTCTGTCCAAAAGGTTTGGGGGTGACCAGGGCAAAAAGGAGCACTTTCCTACACTGCAACAGTAAGAACTTCCAACGTTGAAGTTGTCTGTTTGGCGGATGTCTAAATTTCACAGGTCTGTATCCATTATCCAGGTTCAGCCCATAATTCCTTCATAATGCAGAACAGTACCATACCCCAGCTGATGTCACAACTGTACCAAGACAGGGCCTGGCTGATTGGTAAGTCACATCTGTCCTGTTTGTGTGTGTGCAATGTCTGATGCTACAATCAGTAAGTGAGTGACTCATTGTTGCACATATGTCCCATTACCTAACAGGAGGCTCAGCATATCCAAACCGTCCTTGGTTGTTGACGCCAATAAGGAATCCAACTACACAGGGGGAAGTCCGCTTCAATGAGGCCCATGGAACAACAAGGCAGGTAATGGAGCAGGCTTTTGCGCTCCTTAAGGCTGGATTTTGGTGTCTGGACCGGACTGGTGGAGCCCTCCTCTACTCACTCAGAAAAGTGTGTCACATCACTGAGGCATGCTGCATGCTCCACAATATTATCCTACGGAGGAATACCCTGTAGAAGCCAGAGGAGGAGCCTGCAGTGCCACTGGGTGAGACCCATGAAATGCCAAGTGAGGATGATCGTGGTAAAGCGGAAGGAGCTGACTTGCGAGAAGATCACATCAGTAGCTACTTTTCAAGAGTGTAAGTATTTCATGTGATGTAATGACTGTGACTGTACTAAGAACTATAGTTGTGAGAATGTTTGGCGTTGTCTTTTGGCAACAACTAAGGAGCTGATACTCTGCATTATCCAGCCAAACGGTGCTTGAAGCGTTAGCCTTTCACATATCCTCACCTTGATGAAGCTGCTTTGTTTGTGTCATTGCATTGTAATTTCCTTTCTAGATACTTGCTGTGTGATTTGTGTAATAGGTATGTTTTCAAGCCTGTACTCCTTGTTTTGTTTTTGTACAGGTACCTTCAACATGACATTCTCATGTGGGAATTTCAGAGTTGTGACATTGTCAGGTATCTGGTTCGGTTCTGACATACGGAGTGGCCATTGATTGTTCCAGATAATGTGAGTCACAGATTTGGGGTGTCTGAGACGTGTGCCAAGGCAGCTTGTTCATTGTTTTGGCAGAAGGTCAGAAGTATACATTGTACTTGTTTAGTGTGCTGTGTTGGACTGATTGCATCATGTGTGTGATCATGTGGGCATGACATATGTTGTGATCAATTGCAAGCAAGGTATTCATCCTTCACATTGGCTAAACACTATTCTTGTATGACCTGTAGGTAGCCGTAGATGTGTTTCATCATTGCATACTACAGTGCCTGTGCCACAAACTGACATAAGTTTGTGTCATACCACCAGATGCATGGCCATTGGATTATGGTGTGCCTGTGATCAGCGACTGTTGTACTGTCTTTTGTCTGTACCTTGGTTTATGTGATGTTGGATTACTCTTGTGTGGCATGTGATAAGGTTCAAGCTGGTGACACCATTCACTTTTCTGTTTACCTATTCTACAAGACAATGTCTGACAAGGCCCTTCCTTCCGTGGTCTGGGAATGCTGTACCTTGGTATGCGTACCTTGATACAGTATGAGTCAGCCATTCTTGGCTATGACCGTTCAGACATTTCAACTGCCTATGTGCTGTACAGTGCAAAAAAATATTTAGTTTGACCAGGCACTTATAATAATGTGTTTGTCTGTGTTGGCAGTAATCCTTAGCAGGACACGGTACCTGTAAAATATCACTCATTGCATTAGTATTTTGGGTCTTCCTCATTTGCTTTACACGGTCTTACATCTCTACTTAGCAAAATGTGTAACAGAAGAAAACAGACAATGACTTTATGATAGTTGGATCTATTGATAATTTGTGCAGAAAATAAAATTGAGGCATGATGGAACAGAAAAGTGAAGTGTTCAATTATGGTGGATGAAATCATTTGAGTAGATGCCACACCAGTGGAAGTCTGATGTCCAGTGTACTCCTCCCTTTGGAAATGGAAGGTAGTTGAAGAACAGTAAACAGAGTGTATATGTGGTACACAAAGGAGGTCATTTTGAAAGAAGTCACTTTGCTGGAAGTGGTGGGAGTCTTGCCATCTGCACCTCCTAAATTCCTCACTGGAAGTCCCCGCTTGCATGATAGATCTGCTGCCACAGAGGTGGGATGTCTGGTTCTGGTTCTTCCCCTGACAGGGCTTCCTTCCAGTGGCTAGCACAGATGAAGGGCCTAGTGTAGATGCACTAAAAGAAGGGGTAGAGTGTTGTTGTTGATCCCTGATCAGTGTGGTATTAATGTCCCTCTCCACCCCTGTTAGGGAGGCCATGTTGGTATTGTGAGCCTCCCACTGTTCACACTTTTCCCGATAGAAGTCCCACTTCAGGTGCTTCATTTACTGGAGTTTAGCAAGTACTTGGTCCATCACGCCTTGTACTCCTGATAGACCCCCAAAAAGTGGCTTATGGTGTCCTGGCCAGGAGCAGCTCAAGTTGCCTCACCCCGCTGGCCCACAGCATCCCTTCTGCACACCCTACCCCCATGGCCCTGTGTCCTTGCCACAGGGTTCCCCTTCCCACTGATTCCTGGACCATAATTGTCAGAGGTGTTGTGTTGCAACTCAAGATCATGTACTGGGGGCACAAGATAGTTTACACTGTCTTAGGGACACAGGTTGGACTATGCATGGTTGTCTGTGATGTAGAAGCAAGCGTGCTTAGAGGTGATGTAGTGGTCACAGTGAGACTCACTGTTGGTGTCTGACCAGGTTGTCCAGATGGGCCAGAAGCATCCTCCGTGTCCAGAAGTCCAGGAATACTTTTATCACTGAGGGGTTCATCCAGGAGGGTAGTGGCAGTCTTTTCTGTGGGCTCTGTGAGGCCAGTGGCAGCTCAACCTGTTGATGTGAAACATACAATGTTACTGGTTGTAGTGTGACATCTACCTCCAACAGTTTACAGTGACTCTTTGCAAAGACCTTGTACATAGTTGGTTTGCAGGTAATCTTATTGTGACAAGTGCACATGGTATTGATAGTACTGCAATGACATTTGTGAAGCATGCCACTTCTCCTTGCTTGGAACAGTTGTGGGGATGTGCAAAACATGTCCCCTTTGGGGGAAGTCTGAGAATGTCATCTTACCACCAGTGAAGGTTAAACAGTGACTAGCCAAGCTAGGTTTTTAGCCCATTTGGAGGCCTACTCGAAACATGATGTAGGCAGACCCAGACGTTTGTATTATAAGTGACAGGAGTCATCATGTGTTTACTACAGTGCTAATGTGTCTGCTGCCAATACCAATCTGGTGATGCAGCTTGAGGCCTTAGAAATACTTGTTGTACGCACTGGGCAAGGTGTCCTTCCTGTCCTCAGTAGTTTCATCTTGGGTTAGCAGGTAAAGCTGGAGCAAGGTCGACAGACACATCTAAGAGGTGGGGATGATCTCTATATTGGTCACTCCCAGATGATTAAACCTCATATGTGACTTAGCAGGCAGGGAATTTGATCAAGTGACCACTGATATGATGTTGTGAGTTGGGGAAACAGTGCCTCCTTTGAGTTACATTCATGTCACTGTATCTACTTCACACACTTGACAATTGTCATCCTCCCGGGTGTATAGATTTAATTTGGGAGCTCTCTCTACTGAATAGATTTGGGCAACTGAACCTGGTTTTGTTATTGGAGTTAAGGAAACAGGGCCAATTGGGATTTGCATTCTGGTCACTCCTTATACTGGAGTGAGAGATACAGAGCCCCTTGGCCTTAGAAGTCATGTCAGTCTCTCTACTACAAACACTTTACAAATCTTATCATCACATCCAAGTAAACTTGCATTGTGATTTGCCAAACTGGGCTCTTTGATTGGATGTACTCTGTTCTGTTGTTTGGAGTCAGAGAAACAGTCCCTCTTATGAGTCTACTTCACACACTTGACAACTAGTATCCTCCCAGGTAAGTAAACTTAATTTGTAATTTGACAAACAGGGGTCTTTGGACAAGGGAACACTGTGCTGGTGTTTGGAGTTATGGAAAGAGTACCTCCCGGGATTTGCAGCCCTGTCACTCTCTCCACTACACACACTATACAAATGTTATGCCCCCGGATGAGTATACTTCATTTGTGAGTTACCAAACCAGGGTATTTGTAGAGGAAGACACTGTGCTGGTGGTTGAGGTAACAATATCACAGACTCCTGGGATTGACATTCATGTCAGCCGCTTTACTACACACACCATCCATATGTTGCCCCTCCTCCCCGGTGAGCACACTTCATTTGTGAGTTGACAAACAGGAGTTTTTGGGCAAGTGTACACGATACTCGTGTTTGGAGTTACAGAAGCAGTGCCTATCGGACTTTGCTGTCATGTCGCTCTCTCTACTACACAAACTTGACAAATGGTATGCTTCCAAGTAAGTATGTTTCATTTGTGATTTGACAAACAGGGGTCTTTGGACAAGGGCACACTATTCTGATGCTTGGTTTTGGAGAAACAGGGGCTATTGATCTTTTCAGTCATGTCGCTCCCTCTACTTCCCAGCAGTTAGCCCATGGTATCCTCCCAGGTGAGTGCACTTCTATTGACAGTTGGTAAATAAGGATATTAGGAGAAGGAAACATTGTGCTGGTGGTTTGAGTAATAGTAACAGTGCCTGCTGGGAGTTGTAGAGATGTCAGTCTCTGTAGTACACACACTTGACATATGTTATCCACCTAGGTGAGTACACTTCACTTGAGAGTTGCCAAACAGGGATCTTTGGACAAATGAGCACTGGGCTGGTGAGTGGAGTGACAGTAAAGGTTACAAAAGGTGAGCAGTGAGCATGCATGTCTGCATTTGTGTGACATTTGTTTTTCGTGTTGTGACTTACCAGACTGTACTCCCCCAGGTATTCCGGTCGCCCTCAGGATGCAGGATGACCAAGACCTTCTCCTCCTAGGGAAAGATATGTAGTGGGGCACTGGGAGGGCCACCATCAGTCTTCTTGGCCTGCAACTGGTGCCTGAAGGCCAGGGAACGGACCATGCCCCTGAGGTTGTTCCAATTCTTCCTTATGTCCTTCTCTGTGTGCAGTGTGGTATCTACAGCATTCAGTCTGATGACTATCCTATCTAACATTTCCATTTTCCTACTGAGGAGAGTGGTGTGCTGGACTTATGCTCTGAACAATTGTGGCTCTACTGTAATGATTTCACCCACCATGACTCTCAACTCATTCACAGTAAAATGTGGATTTTTAGAACATGACATGGTGGGAAAAAAAATATGTGACAGTGACAGAGAGGAAGTGTGTAACAGGGTGTGACTGGACAAAAGATAGTGAGAAAAAAAGTAGGACCTATAGTCTGTGCTGATGTGTTAAATAATTTGCTCTGGCTTCTGTGCTTTGTGTTGGTAATGCAGAGGATTGAGATGTGTGAAGGAGTGTGTTTTACAGTGTCCTTTGCAGGTGTGTCCAGTGTGGCAGCGGTGTTATTTTCAAATCCATCCAATGTGCCGGTGTGTATTACTTTGGTGACCACGAACCTCCGTGGTTCAGATGGCCATTGGCTGACCTCCATGTGTGTCAGTAACTGCGACTTTGGGCTTGTAATATGGTCATGCTGCTGTCAGCGCTGGAGGTCAGACCGGCTATTTCCGTGTCTCCGCAGCGCTGCCAGTCTGCCTTTTTTGGTTGGCAGTCAGCGGTCCTGCCTGTTTGACTCAAACTCCAACATGGCGGTCTTTTTAGGAACGCCAACATGGCGGTCTTTTTAGGAACGCCAACATAGCGGATTGGCTCTCTGACCGCCAAACTCATAATGAGGCCTTAGACTCACTGCCTTCTTGCTCCCAGAGTCCTGGCTGCCATCATTGTGGCCTATTTAGTCAGGCAAAATTCTAGTATCAGGGATGGTGCTGCCTCTCCAGAGAAAGATAGTATGCTGTGGGTAATAGGTGTCCATCTTGTATATCTATATCAGAATTACTCCCTCACAAATTATTGAGCCTAGATTTACTAAGGAATACTGGGGAACTCATGTGGTGCTGCATAATTTTGCAATGCACCCATAAGCCTTTTCAACGTTAAATAAATTGATCATGTTCTTTCCGAAGTTTTGAAAGACTCAAGACTCAGTTGAAAATCTTAGTAAATAATACCCTCAAAGTTCTGTTCAGGCTCATGAAACCTGAATTTTCAATGAAGGATGCCACTCCCACAACCTAATTCCTCACATTGCTTACATTCGAAACACATTATCATTAAAGTCTAAAATTACGAAAGAAATCATATTCCACAGGCTCTTAATTGTGGCCAGTCATTAATAGTGGTGTCCTTATCTGGGGAACAATCATGAATTACGTCTCATTGTATGCCTACACACCTTCTGCTGTGACAGTTGTTGCACTGTGATTTTAGGGCTGCTGTACCTGATGTTTCTGCAGTGTTCACTAGTTTAGTTTAGTTTTAAGGATTTATAAAGCGCGTAGTGACCCGAAGGCATCCCAGCGCTAAACCTAAACTGACCAGTGCTGGCAATAGGAGAATTGAGAGAGCTACCTACAGAAAAGAATAGTCTTAAGTTTTTTTCTAAAAAGCAGTTCTGAATGTTCATGACGGAGTTCAGAGGGAAGATCATTCCAGAGACGAGCGGCCTTGGTGAGGAAGGAGTTGGCCCCCCAAGCTCTCTTAGACCGCAAGATGGTCACAAGTCGAGAGGAGGAGGACCTCAGACTTCAAGAGGGGACATAAAGACATAGCCGCTTTCTAAAGAACATTGGACCCTTATATTGCAGGGCTCTGTGAACAATGCATAGGGCCTTAAAATGAGTGCGTTGCTTAACAGGTAGCCAGTGAAGTGTGGAAAGAGCCGGCTTAGCGGATAAATGTCTGGGAAGATTGACAAGAAGCCTGGCAGCTGCGTTCTGGACTGTTTGCAGCCTTTTTATAACATAAGCCGGGGCGCTGAGAAAAAGTGAGTTCCCATAATCCAAACGGGAAAGGATAAGAGTTTGAACAAGGATTCTTCTGGCCATAGGGGGAAGAAGATTAGAGATTTTCCTAAGGACTCTTAAAATGCCAAAGCATGTAGAGGAAACTCTTTTTGCTTGATAGTCCATGGTCAGGCGAGAATCCACCCAAAAACCAAGGCTTTTTACCTGGTCCTTGGGAGGAGGAAGATTATTGAAGGCCTCAGAGTACAGCGAAAGCGAAGGAGCTGGGGGGGCATTGCCTAGTACAATGACTTCTGACTTTCCATCATTGAATTTAAGCTTAGACTGGATCATCCAAACTCCAATGTCTTTCATGCAACACGAAAGGTTGGCCGCCGACGAATCCCCGGAACTAGATAGTGACACCACAAGTTGAGTATCGTCGGCATAGGTGACCAGAGACAGATTGTAGGGAGCGATCACTTTAGCCAGCGGGGATAGATAAACATTAAAAAGAGTTGGACTCAAGGAGGAGCCCTGGGGAACTCCACAAGTCAAGGGAAAGATATCAGAGAGGTAGGCTCGGCCCAGGACTTGAAAAGATCTACCTTTGACGAAAGCGGACAACCAGGACAATGCCAGGCCCCCTATCCCTAATTCCGAGAGCCTACAGCAGAGAAGGTTGTGGTCCACCGTATCAAAAGCAGCGCTGAGATCAAGTAGAATCATGGCTATATGAGACCCTTGGTCCAGAAGTTGCCTGGCTGACTCCGTCACTGTGAGGAGGGCTGACTCCGTGCTGTGATGGGCTCTAAAACCCATTTGAGTGGGGTGAAGGAGTTCATGGCTCTCTAAGTAGCTGGTTAATTGGTGGTTAACATGTTTCTCCAGAATTTTTGTTGAAATGGGAAGGAGAGCAATGGGTCTATAATTCTCCAGCAGAGATGGGTCCAGTTTCGTTTTTTTTAAAAGAGGCTTAATGATGGCATGCTTAAAAAGAGGGGGAAGAAAACCTAAGGATAGGGAATGATTCAGTATTTTTGTAAGGGGAGGTACAACAATATCTGAAACTCGCGAGAGGATGGAGGGAGGGGCGGGGTCTAGGGGGGAGCCCGATTTAATTTGAAGAAGAAGGTTGGTAGTAACAGTATCAGTGAGAGGTATAAAAACGGTTAATGTGCTTCCGGAGAGGGAGGGATCCATCATTTGGTGCTCTACTGTACCTGGGGGAGGAGAAGAAGGGAACCCAGAGTATATCTTGATGACTTTGTCATTGAAGTGAGATGCCAGAAGATTACTGTATTCAGTGGAGGGCTCTGTGGGAGGAGAGGGCATAGGGGTTATGGTTAATTCCTTAAAAATCTGAAAAATTTCCTTTTGTGAGCAGGAGGAGTTTTCTATTCTTAATCCGTAGTAGGAGGACTGGGCGGCTTTAATGTTTTGGTGGTAGAGTCTGACAGATTGCCTATATATTTCTCTATCAATGGGACTGCTCCTGTCTCAAAAAGGAATAACCTAATTGGTAGAATTGGATTAAGAGGAGACAGGCAACAAAAGATTAGATGAATCAGGCTTCTGATCTAGAATAGTGGTAGTTTTGGTGGCAAGTACAATTATTTCCTTGGGGATTCAACCATTACGAGGCAGGGAGAGACCTACATAAGTAATTGTTACTGCAGATCAAAAGAACTTGCTATTGGAGATTTAGAGTTTTTGGTTCTGACCTGTGGCGGCTGGTGCTGGTGGCAGGGAAGGGAGGGGAGAGGCACATATGCACAGATGAACACTGATGTACACATCCATCCACAACATCCTCCCTCAAATATTCATAAACGTATGAACCAAACATATTTAAAAACCACACTTACCTGGTCAGCTCTGCCTCAGAGAACCTAGGGTGGTTGGGACTGCTGTATTCTCACATTGGTTGACTGTAGCAGTCCCAACTCATCACATAGTAGGATGGGGTAAGAAACAGTTGCTGATCCCACCCCACTCTGTGATGAGGTGTCAGTAATTAATACTCAACATTAGGCATTTGAGAGCTTAGAACTGAAGCACCCAGGTCCAAGGCAATCAGTGATGCCCCGCCTTAGCATGAGGGGGAGGGCGTCAAGGTGGTTTATGAGGCTGAATAGATCAGCCTCATGGAAGCTGTGACATATTCAGGGCAAAAAAGTTCAGGTCAAGCAGCAGGGAGTCTGTGCATGTAACACATATCTAACTCCAGGCTGCCTGATCTGAAAATAAAGTGTGTCTGTCAGGCTGACCTTTGCTCAGACTGAGAGACACTCTTCTTTTTGGGAAAATGGTGAGGGGGTGTGGTCTCTCTGCCCATTACAATAGGTCACGGCTGGTGCTGACCGTCCTCCTTGTAAGAGTTGGATTAATGTATGTCCTCTAGCTGAGTTGATCAACAGACCTCGTTTTACTCTTGCTTTTCTGTGACAATTACTCCGGTAGTTCTTCTGCTTTGAGGGCTTCCACAATCTGTCATACAGGAAGACACACACATTTCTGCAACCAAATTATAAAAAGTATGTTTATACAGTTTCTTTTTGTAGTGTTATAGAAAAATATTAGTTGCAAAATGAATGTTGGATCTGTGAGCCAAAGTATGCCCACAGGGAAATATCGCCTGCCACTCCTGTGGAATCAGAATAAAGGAATAATTAGAAAGATGGCTACACAAGCCAATTTACTACTGAGCCAAGGCTTAAAAGAAATATTGCCAGTAACTATGATTATTAGCTTTTTGAAAATCATTGAGCTGCACGCGTTTGAACACTTGGCACTTCTCAGATTGTTTTTGCTCCCCTCACCTTCACACGTTGATGAAGCCCCTGTTTCCACTGTTTTGCCATTTGTTCGCACTTCTGTGTCTCTTTTGTGAATCAACACCTTCTTGCCATCGGTAGTATGTCAGCTTGTACAGAATAGAAAAAGTAAATATGCATAGACATTTATATATGGATTACCTGCATCCCTTCATAAAATACAGCACTGCTTTAATGCCATCTTTATTGGCTGCACAGCATGGGGTATCCAATGGTGAGTCGACATACAATCTAATACGTAGACTGGGTCTAGATAAAAGCGACCACCTTCCCTTAACAGATAGCTGCAGACATTGGGGAGTCAGATCCTTATGTTAAAAAATAAGTTTACACTATTTTACATAGAACGGATTTTACACGAGAACCAGGTATTATGCTGTTTATGTTTTAAGACATGGAGAGATAGAGTGATTTGCCCCATTATCACATGCTATTTAGCCGAGCTGGGGATTCAAGCCTAGACCCATGGACACATTAAGGGGTCGACCGCAACCCTTGTCTTTCCCCTTGCATCCCCTGACACTACATTTGCGACATCTGACCTCAGAGGTGGCACAATCAGTGTCAGGAATACAGGGGCAACTCACTCTTATGGGCATCTGTTGGGGTTCCAATTTCCTTGTCCCTTTTCAATGTTTTTATTACAGTAATAGTGGATAATAATATTCACTATTATTATAATAAAAATGGAGTCTATGTAGTTGGAATGTGACCCTCCCTGGCAGCTGAGGTGAGGTAAGTAACACATGCTTTAAATGTATGTTGTGTGCAGGTGAGAGGGCATTTATGTTAGAGAGTGTGTGTATGTGTGATTGTGTATGTATGTGTAAACATGTGTGTTCGAGTAAATGTAAAGGTCAAATGCAGGGGTTGCCCCTCCGCTATGGTGGAGGAGAGTCAGCCCGCTGTTAAAAGCAGAAAAATAAAGTGATAATAAAAGTATTTTCTTATCACGTAATTTTTCTGCTTTTTTAGGGAGTGGCGGGGTCAGCATCCTCCATATCAGGAGGTGGGAGAAGAGTTGTGGTGAGCTTCTAAGTGTGCATGTCAGTTTGACCGACAAACTGAGGCTGGCCAAAGTGACATACACACTTAGAACTCTCCACCCGGCTGTGTTGCACAGCCAAGTGGACACCAAGCATAGTGTCCCCCTCCCTCCCTAAGTGGCATTTCTGACCACCCAGGCCAATCTCGGTGCTTCTCTCATGCTAGCAACAGCATGAGAGAAGCAGCGGGATTGGGTGGGGAAGGAGGAAAAAGGCAAAAGGAACCAAGGTGGCTGGAGTGGCGGAACACAGAGGTTGAAGGTATGTTTTTTTTATTGCCCCCACATGTGCTGCCCCTGCCCCCCCACAACTTCCTACTACTAGTCAAATGGTGTGTGATGTCACTTCAACAACCTGTGGCCTTTTGGTGAATTGTCATTCCTGCCTAGACCCCCCGGTATCAAAGTCGGCAGTTCTTCTCTCTAGTCCACATTACACTTCCGTCACTGCTATCATTTTGTGACCTAATCACAAATAACTCGAGAGCACCAACTACAGACCATGTTTTAGAAAAATGTTATCCATACAAACCAATACACAAATGTACACAGAAATTAAAATTTAACATTTTACAAAAAGAGTTGCATCTCTGATGCATTGTGGGCACACGTACTCAGCGAATGCTCACTGTGTCAGGAAACAAGAATATTACCCAAATTACAATGTCTGTTTTTTCGGTGAGGGACCATGTTCTTTGTGAAAAACCCAATTCACAAGGAAGTGATATAAAACTATATTAGCACAGTGGTGTTTTGGCTGTAAAACTCCAAACTGTCTTCCTATACGTGAACTGCAAGCAGAATTCAGGGTAGTGATAATATACTGACCACTTACACAGCAGCGGCTCCTTCGCTATGGCAGAGGAGCGTCACTCCCCTGCTAGCAGCAGCAACATTTTTAAAATAAAATGATAATAAACAATGTTTATCATGAATTTATTTTTATAGGGGCGGGCCATCGGGGATGACTTGCAGGAGGGGGAGTGATGTGCACTCCTCTCGGTGCGCATGTGTGTATGGTCGGCCGCCTCAGGACACATATGCGCAGAAGGCACAGACTCCCAATCTGCGCGGGAGCACAAAGCAAGGGTGCTCAGGTTAATCCTGATGCTGCTCTCATGCTGTTAACAGCATGAGAGCAGCATTACGACTGGCTGCAGGGCAGGCTGGGAGCCTGTGTCTGCCTGCAGTAGAGACCTGAAGAGTGACGGTGCGGCGATGCAGGGGGATTGAGGTAAGTTTAATTTTTTTTTTTTGTTTCGTTCACCCCCCCACCCTCATACTGCCACTTTGACCTCCTGCCAGCCGCCACTGCGCAGGACACACCGGAAACTGAAATGTCTTTGGGCCCATAAAAATAACTGGGATTCATTCAGAAATAATGTGTACATAGAAGTACTGCAATTAGCAAGGATTACTTTTAGGCCCTCATTTACGAGGCCCGTGTCGTAGGACGGTGCAGCAAGTGCCTTGCTTCGCCACCCTGTGCCACCGGGAGAGGGCAGAAATGCTCCGTATCCACAGGATATGCCGCATTTCTGTCCTCTCCCCCTGCTCTGGTGCACAAATTGTTGCCCTGCACCAACAGAGGCACCCTGGCACCATGGCGCTGTGGGGATGTTAGAAATTGGGTCTCTTGTTGGCAGTCAGTTGTCTGTAGAAGAAGGGACCCTCACTCACATTAGGGTGAGGGAGATATACACCTAGGATAACCCCCTTGTAGCTTGGCACATGCTGTCAGGCTTATCTCAGTGGAAATGTGTAAAGTATTTGTACCAACACACACAGTAGCACAATGAAAGCACCACAAAAGTGACACAACACCAGATTAGAAAAATAGGCAATATTTATCTAAATAAAACAAGACCAAAATGACAACAATTTAACATCCACAAGCAAAGATATGAATTTTTAAATGAAATAGAGTCTTGATCTATAGAAATCAATGGATGCATTGTTTTTACAATCTCAGAACCTCCACCCTCTGCCTATTGAAGGTGACACACTGCCTGTATTTCCTAGTGTTATCAGGCATGTGAGTTCTCTGCACCAATTCTCCATCGCCAAGGGACAGTAGGGTAACCTCTGAGATATCCCCCATACTGTCTGGGGGAATCTCTTTCCCAAGCACAACACTAACCAACCCCAGTGTCTATCCAGCAGTAGAGGGCTGTGCCCACTGGGGCTCTTGGCATCCCCTTGACAATCATAGCACTTAGGGCATGGTTTCCCTAATGACCTCCTATCAGGAAACCATTTTTTCTTCTGATCAGATGGAGGTTGAGAGTCCTGACCCTTTAGAGGTAGTTTGAGGACATTTAGAGAACTCCCTGTTTTCATGTTTGTCCACCCCCCTTTTACTTCACAGTGGATCCTGCCGACCCTTGTGGGAATCGTATTGACCCTGATGATGAGCCAGTGCTCTGCCTCCTTAGCAGGTTATTTGGGGACACTGAGCTTAATGTCAATGAGGTGCTGGTGTAGATCTGAAAAACAAAGACTGAACATATGCTCTCTCACAATCAAATTGCACAGCCCCTGCTAATTGTTTATTTCAATGTCCTTCACCCAGCAATCTAGTACCTTGAAAAAGGAGTGCATGCATTCTACTCAGGGCTACTAGTCCAGCTTGCGGCTGACCCTAAACATCTGACTGTACGTTTCTGGGGTGGGACCATGCTTTCTGACAAGGGTGTCTTTCATATCCAGTAGTGGCATCCCTCCCATCGCTAGGAATGTGTTTCCAGAGGCTAGCCCCAATCCACCTCAGGGATCCTATGCATCTGCAAAGCCACCTTGTATGTTTCAAACCCTTTGTAGATGTCATCCCCCACAACAAAATCAGGCACCAGACCTTTGGGACTCTTGTCTTCAGAGGACACTGCAGGTATGCTGCCATCAATAATGATGGACTCTGCCTGCTTGATTTTGAGGTCCAGCTCTTTCAGGTTCCTTTCATGAGCCAGCCACTGTAAGGACAGTTTTTCCTCCATAGCCACTTTCCTTTCCTCCATCCTGATTTTGGCAATCTCCAGCCTTAACTCCTTTTCAGCCTTCCCTCTATCTGTCAAAGGAAGCTCCTTCTTCTGGATCTGCTCAAAGATTGCTTGTTTCACCTCCAGACAGCTCCAACTCAGATGCTATTAAAGCGCTGAGTATTGGAAGGGTGAGGTGAGGGAAAGGGTGTTGGGAAGGGAACTGTGGGGAGGGAGATCTGCAAAGGAAAAGTTAGCGCAGACACACGAACAACATACAACACAAAGGATACTCAGCTTGTAATGAGAGTCAGGATTTTCTACTGAACATCTAAAGCAAATAGTGATCTTACCTGAATTCCGTTCTAACCACAGTATTTAGTTCTGAATCTTGCTCTCAGTTACATATCCCAAAATGTATGCTACACTCGGGAGAAGAGTTAAAGAACTGCCCAACAAGAAACTCCCAGTTAAACTCACAGAGAGAATAAGACCCTCTGCTGAAGGATTGCTATATGTGCTGGGATCACTGTATGTGTTAAATTTCCCTCATTAAATTACCGGTTGACAAATAATACTATAATATCCTTTATCAAATTCCCAATATGTAAATAAATAACTAAGCATGCAGAAATGCAGTGACTGACATTAATAGCAACTTATACTCTTTAGAATATTCCAAATCAAACTGTGAGGATTTGATTGATTGCCAAGAAAAAAAAGCAAAATGAGCCAAGGAAATGTGAACCACCTGTCTAGGAACTATCAACCATACCGCACGGGCAAGCGGCTTACTGCCAAAGACCAGGCCAGACTCTCGGTCGAGAGCTGAACTGGATTCTGCAGCGAAAGAGCTACAAAACAGGGTGATGCTATCTACTACTTCACAAGAGTGCAGAACAGCCCTGGGGAGCGCAGCCAACAGAAGACAGAACCACCAAGTGGAAATCTGGAACAAGGAGCATGTGAAAATGGGTGGGACCCCTTTTTATAGGCTTGTGCCCACCCGATATGGCTGCTGCTCAAGGGTTTCTGGGAGTTGAAGTCCCTTCATTAACAAAGGAAAATAAAACACAAATGAAACAAAATTCATCTGTTACAATGTATCTTCAGTACCAATTAGAGCATGTAGTATTACATAATGGGAGGAACGTTTTTAGACAATGCATCTTGATACAAGCATCTTTCATTCATGGGATAAAATGGTACATCCTTAAGACCATCATGGCTACGATCTGGAGTAGGAAGATGGGTGGGGTAGGCACTAGACCACGCACCACCTATTAACACCACAAGCTCATTGGGAAAACATGCTACCCTCTGGTCTGGCAGAGAGGTCCAATTCAGTAGGTACATCACCCCACACAGCTGCCTCTAAGGACTGGGATCCAGATCCTCTTCTTGCGTATCCACATCCTCATCTTCTTCTGTTGCTGTGACCAGTGACGGTGGACTTCTGTCCAGGCCCGCAGCGCCAGAGAGATAATTTAGAAAAAGCCAAAAGGCCAATCAAGGGGAATGCAAACTCAAATTGATCTCACATATGGGATGGTAGTGTACATGAAATCACAGTGTGGAACTGCACAAACACAAGTCAATCCTACTGTTGCCACCCATGTAAGAAATTGGGCTGCTGGTGGACTAGGGTTGAACCCTGGCCAAGCAGCTATCACAAACAGGGCGAGGAACAAGCCAATCCTAAATTAACCCTCTGCAGGGGTTTAACTTAGTAGCCACATATAAAGTATTTGATCGACAATTCAAACAGTTATAAAGTTAAAAATCCCACACTAAAAAGATCCCATACCATATTAGAAAAATAGAGGTATCCTTAATGAATATGTGACAGAACAACTAGGTCCTAAACAACTATAGCCTAAACCACTACTGCTAAAAAACTAAAAAGTCTCTACAACTAAGTACTGAACAACTACTGCCTGAACAACTATTGTGTCTGAATAACAATTGCCTGAACAACTAATATATATTTATATTCTAAACAACTAATAAACCATAAAAACCAAAAGGAAAACCTTACCTTAAAATTAGGTGTTCAGGCAATTGTTATTCAGGCACAATTGTTGTTTAGACAGTAGTTGTTCAGTACTTAGTTGTAGAGACTTTTTAGTTGTTTAGCAGTAGTGGTTCAGGCAAGTAGTGGTTTAGACCTAGTTGTTTAGGATGTTTCCCATCCTGAATAAATGAAACCAGAGCAAAACAATAAGAATCCAATCAGTAGACCCAGAGATATGCAATTTGAAAGATTTCAGTGAAAATAGCTCCAAAAAGCACAAAGGGCTAACTATGGATATATGGTTGCATCGGACCGGGACAAAGTCACAAGTTCAGGTCGACCATCATGGAGCACAGGTCAGCTGCAGAGATCCAGTTAGGCCCACAGAACAAAGTGCCTTAAATCCTGGTATGCGGAGCGTTGCAAGGGTCTGGGCCAAAGATGCATTGCACAGCCGAAGCCATGCTTCAGTTCTTAAGTCCTGCATTGTGACAGAGGATCCTTTCAATGAGGGCTTTCGATGTAAAGGCCTGCATCAAGGATGTGTCATCCAGTTGTGCTGATGCCTTTGTTCTGATGTGCTAAGAGGTTGGATGCAGGGTCCAACATTGTCATTGAGTCTGCCATTGATGAGGGATATCTGGATCTGCTTTGAGGATGTATCGTACAGCTGTGGTTCCAATGAAGAGGTGTGCTGCAATGCTATGTGGGTCTTTGCAAGAGAGGAGATCCACACACCAGTGGTGATGCATCAGGCCTTCTTAGGGTTGTACTGTACATGCAAAAAGAACAGTTGATGGATGGAATGTAGAACAAATCAAACATTCACCCCCAGTCACAGATCTGGGTTTAATCCGTCAGTTTTTTTGCTCACCATACCATTCCAGTTGAGACCCAGTTATATGCAAATCAGTCTTGACCCTGTTTCCCGTGGGAACAGTCCAGCCCGAACTGCCAGACAAGGTCGTTCCTGGACCAGAAACTAGCATCCTCGGACCGGTTTCGGGGTATCACCCCTCTTCAGCCAGGCTAGCTTGAATTTAGTGGCATAGTGAGCATAGGACCCACGTCTGGGCATGCCCTTCCCACTTGGGGCAACAAATGCAAAAAGAACAGTTGATTGATGGAATGTAGAACAAATCAAACATTCACCCCCAGTCACAGATCTGGGTTGAATCCATCAGTTTTTTTGCTCACCATGCCATTCCAGTTTAGACCCAGCCATATGCAAATCATTCTTGACCCTGTTCCCCATGGGAACAGTCCAGCCCGAACTGCCAGACAAGGTCCTTCCTGGACCAGAAACAAGCATCTTGGGACCGGTTTTGGGGTATCACCCCTCTTCAGCCAGGCTAGCTTGAATCTGGTGGCATAGTGAGCATGGGACCTACGTCTGGGCATACCCTTCCCACTTGGGGCAACAAATGCAAAAAGAACAGTTGATTGATGGAATGTAGAACAAATCAAACATTCACCCCTAGTCACAGATCTGGGTTTAATCCATCAGTTTTTTGTACCGCACAGCAGAGGAGATACGTCAGTTCTACTGGACCTACAAAGGCTGGCAGAACACCTTAGGCCCACTTCAAAGGTCAGGACTGAGGTGGCACTAGTTGGCAGGAAAGGCTCACAGATGAAAGAGTCCAGGTATTGGGGCTGGGGCTGTTGGAGCCTTCTTCCCCTGGGGCTCAAGTCAGAAGGCCAGCCAACTGGCCCTTGGAGTCACACTATTACCCTGGGTTCAATATAACAGGTCTAGTCTTTCATCTAGGCAGGAGGGCAGCAGGCAGTAGGCCAGCACAGTAGGGCAGTAGTCCTTCAGTGCAGCAGTCCAGCAGAGTGACAGTCCTTTCAGAAGCACAGAGGACATTCTTCCTAGCAGAGTATCCACAGGTCCAAAAGTATACTGAAGAGCTGGTGTCTCAGGTGAAATATTTGTACCCAGTTGTGCCTTTAAATAGGCCCAGGGGGTAAACTCTCCTCTGCTGGCAGAGTTTTTAGAACTTGGGCACTTTGCGCTATGTGGAGTAGTGCAGAGTTCCTGAATTCTGCCATCCATCACAATGCAGAGTTCTTTGTTTCTGTTTGTGTGCACCAAGATATTCTCAGACCACTAATGAATGTGGACGAAGTTTGACGCCTGCTTGTGAGGCTGCTGGCTACGATGGCACCAATATAGTGCCGCTCACGAACGCAGCTTGATTAGATTTTCTATTCGAGAAGCAGCTAAATCTAATCAAAAAAACTCTTTTAAGTTTATTTCAAACGGACGGCTCAAGTTGTTTTTTAGTGCGAGATTCCTTTTTAATTTTACTTTTTTTCCATGGATAGGAAGTGCCAAAGAAACTCCAACTTCCTTTCTCTGTCCAGCAGGCTCCTCCCATTGCTTTGTCCATCTCCTGTTCATTTTTCCCTTGGATTTCAAGGTGATATATACTTTTGAAATTAAGGACTTTGGCCCATATTTATACTTTTTTAGTTCCGCTTTTTGACGCAAAAACGGCGCAAGCTTACAAAATACAATTGTAAGTTTGTGCCGCTTTTGCGTCAAAAAGCGGCGCAAATGCGGCGCTAAAAAGTATAAATCTGGGCCTTTGTTTTTGCGATATCACACAAGTGAGTTCAAAAAATATTGTAGAAGGGTGTTGTTTATTTGATAGCGCATGGACCAGTATTTCTTTTGACTTTTTATTTGGTTTTTAAATGTCATTGTGTGGGTGGCCTTGAGTTTAGGTAGGCACCTAGTTGTTTGTTTTTAATTTCACTTTTCACCCTTTGTAAAGCTTGAGAATCATTGTAGTATAGGTATAGTATGGATATGGTTAGTAAGATGAACACTGCTTATATTACATGCATGTTCCTGCATTTTTCTTTTTTAGGTCCTTGTCCTTGCCTCATAGTAGGTTTAATCTCATACTTCCATACAAACACCAGCAATTATGTATCGTTTTTTATTTTAATTTCTTCTATTATTTTTTATTTATTTGCATTTTTTTAAATGTTTTACTTTTTATTTATTTTTATTTATTTATTTTAGTTTTTGCATTTTGCCTCCATCCTTCCACCATAGGCACACATTCATACAATTTCATCTATTTTTTTAGGTGCACAAGAGAAGAAGAGACATCACCCGCAGTACTGCCAAAACACAAGGCATGTACAGAGACTGGAGTCATCCAACTTCTTCCGCTTGTGCAGCTTAGTGCCACTGCCAACTGAGAGCTTTAGGATGGCCCCAAAGAAAGTTGTGCCCAAGAAAGTGCTCAGTGTAAAGAAGCAGCTTTCCACCAGTGGCATCCCTACTACAACCTTTTTTTGGTACATGTCCCTGCCACACGGCCTTTTGGAGAGGAAACTGGGAGCAGCATGCTCACATCAACAGCACCACCCCACCCAAAGCCCAAGCCAAACACAAACCTTCTCTTTTAGAACGATTAGCTCCCAGATCTCCAGTAAGGAAAAGGAAGGGCACTCCACCATCTTGATGATCATCGTGATGATGATAGGGACATGAAGTGAACCCCAACAGAGTCCCACAGAGGCAAAGGATAAGAACAGTTCTTGAAAGCCTTAGAATTATGGAAGGGGATGATGAGCAGGATGACAACAACAAGGCAGTCATTGTGGAAGCTGGCACAGAAGAGTACGACATTACTATTGAACCTGCTCCAAGGGATGTGGTACAAGTAGCACCGCCAGTTGCCATACTTGTAAAGTCCCAGTGGAGACCTGCACCGGCCCCTACCTCAGTATGCACTGTAGAGAGGCAATCAATGACATACCCACCTACCTCCAGTTCTTTTAAGGCATTGGCAGCAGCCCACTAATAAAGTACTCCTCCACAATTTGGGACTTTTTTATGCTTAGCAAACAGGAGGAGAACATTGCAATATGTTTCATTTGCCATGTAAGTGATTCTATGAGGTAAGCCTGGTTCACATTATGTAACTGGAGGCCAAATCAAATTACCCATATGAAAAATCATCATGCAATCAAGTGAGAGAAGCAGCTTAAAAATTGCTGAATGTGGTCGTGGTGGTGAAGGTGAGGACAGTCAGGAAACATCAGCTGCAAGTCCAATCACGGTGGGAGGTGATGATGAGGAAGAAGAGGGTGACATCCTCATGCAAAGCAGCTCCGTCCCCAGCAGTGCACCAGAATCACCCCCCATAGCGACCTCACAATGGTAAAGAAGACTCAGAGTCAGATGGAGACACCACATCATACAGTGACTGATCCACAAAACACAATAACCTTTGTAGGAGACACACAAGAAGGTAAGTGGGCCACACCTGTCAGGAGGCTTTTAGCATACTAGCTTACATGCTAGCTGGGGGGCCGAGGCTCTGATCCATAATAGGTATGTTGAGAAACAGCACTTACCTGATCTGCAGAGCACGATGAGCAATTTGAAGCATGGTTGAAGACTTCAATTGACTGATAGAAAGGGTGTAAGTGGTTTAAGCCCGACTTTGTGAATGTTTCATGCAATTATAAAGACTACATGGACTCCTGACAGGTGTGGCCCACTTACCTTCGTGGGTGTCTCCTATGAAAGTTATTGTCCTGATGATGATCCTGATCTAAATTATCTCATGGGTTAAAATGTCAAACATTTTACAGTGGACTGGCTATCCTCTAGAAGAGTTAATAAAGGACTTCAACATCTATTTCCTTGGAAGTTGCTGAATTTGTTTATATGTTGTTTCCCGTCATGTACATATTTTGTGCAGCAGCTGTGCAATTTTTCACTTAATCACCTGCGCTGCGCCACTACACCGATTAGAGCACCTACATTTTACTATATTATTTCAAACCAAATTGAGTATGTGTTTCAAAGAAAATGTTTGATACTAATAAATGTTTCCAAAACTGTAACATATCATATTTGGGTTTATGCATAAATATCACAGTGGAAGTTTAGGGTTATACTTTTCTTTCAGGACCATTTGTATTCTCTATAGAGTGTGTGTTTCGTGCAGCTGGAGTAGTTGTTACAGTGAGACAGACCAGTCTCTCAGCCTAAAACGTGGGGAGATTGACCATGATTCAAAAGAACCAACATTTCATACCACACGATTACACCATTCCTGAAACAGCACAGGAGGAGGAGGATGATTGGTTAGAAACGAGTGTACTAACTGACCAACTTCTGGGTGAACCACCTTAGTTTGAAGACAAACTCTAATTCCCAGACTGAGTATGCCAGTGTCACCATAGAACTGTTTAATTATTTATCATTGAAATTTTTCTTTGCAAAAAAAAAAAAGTAGCAAGTGGAACATTATGCTTGTGTCACATTTCTGCTGCCTCACCATTGTTAGTCACATATATGGCCAGTTTGAAGTTGAACCAGTGTACTGTGAAGAAGCCTCAACAATTCCTTCATGACATTGGAGTCAATGCCTGCCTCCCTCGCATGCCTATCCTTTTTTTGCATCACTTAGCTGGGCTGCCCCAGAAGATCATTGATTTACAAGAGTGCCAGTAACATGTTCCAATTTGTTGCCTGCGTCAAAAATACAAGTGTGTTCCTAACCTTCCATGCTTGGATTGGAAGAGGTAACTCACTACAACTACTGCAACAATGTGTGAGTGATTGTGAGCGATGGTTTATGATTTATGTGGTGGAAGACAGTGAGGGAGGGTGTTCAATTAATTGTAAGCTGGATTTTGATGAATTGCAGAGCTTGGTACCTGATGGGTGATCATTTTTCCTGAAGGTGATTGGCCTTTACAAACTTAACTTGTGAAAATTTACCTCTACGGTCTGCTCCTTTTTTCTGGTTCTTCAGAGACCAGACCAGTCACTTTAGTTAACAAACATAACTCTACACAAAATATTGCAATTCTGGTTCGCTACTTGTTCTTCAACAGCAGTGCACTGCACGTCTATCTTGCTTGGGTCAGGACTGGGACGGACTTACTCAGAGTCAGGAGGAGGATTGAAGGGCTCAGAGAGGGACTACCTCATCAACAGCTAGAAGAAGGAAGTAATTGACTTCAAAGGCGATCCTTGATTCTGAGGCCTAGTACTCAGCTATCTGGAATGGAGAGAGGTGCGTTGATTTTGAAAATGCTGATGAGTGTGTGTGTTGCACTGGTGACAAAATTGAAACACTGAGTCCTCTTGTTTTTTGCTCTGCCTCTGAGTCTTTTTGGTATACTCCTCATGAAGTTTACATTCCTTCCTTCGTTCTCCATTAATCTACTATACAGTTTCTGCTTTACAATCCTCAGGCCTGCTCCTCTCCTGCATGAATGAAAGACAAAAGCTGAGCTCAGCACTCTTGCTTATCTACCAGACCAGTTCTCATCTCATTCACTGTAGAAGTAAGTTACTTACTAAGTAAAGTAGAGTAGTTTGCTTCATCCCATAGTTCTCTTACCTGAATAGATGAAATGATAACTGGCAGCAACTCCATCTGTCACTCTTCACACACCTTACTGGAAGGTTTACAGAGGTGCCTTCTTTATTGGAGTGCTCGAACAGGAAAGGCATCGAAACGAGGTCCCACTCCTACCTAGGTGATCCTCAACTGCAGAAATAATCAAAAGGATCACAGGCAACTAAATTCAAAGAAAAAACAAGAGTTAGTAGTTTATAAATATACATTTAAATTATAGTTTTAGGAAGGCTGAGGACAGACTACTACCACCATGAAACAACAAGAATAACACATATTATAACAAAAACTAGCAATATTAAATTATTCTGAGCAATGGTGAGTATGACATTTTAAAACTAAATTAATGAAATTCTCAAGTCACAAAAAAATGTATTCAAAGTCTGTATTCTGTAGTCAACAAGGTTAAGCATCTTATTTATGTATAACAAAGGCCTGAATGATGATGTTGACATTAAGGAAGGTGCAGGAGACCTCCATTGCAAGGAAGATGGAGCTATGGTGGAGAATTGTCGAAGGGGTCAACGTAGGGGGACAGCATCCAAGGATAAGGGATGCCATCAGGAAGAGGTGGAACGACCTACGGGGGAAGGTGTGTTCTGTGGTATCCAGATACCAGGTAGCCGTACAGAGGACTGGCGGTGGACCCCCACCTCCTCCCCCCACAATTAACAACATGGGAGGAGCAAGTCTTGTCAATAATGCATCCTGAGGGCCTGGCAGGAGTAGCAGGAGGACTGGACTCTGGTAAGTCATATCTTTACTATTATATCCCCCCACCCTACCTGCATGCCATCACATACTCCCACCCTCACCCTCACTCCCATGACTCCACCATCTCCCACACACCCCACCATCATGCCCCACCACTCCCACAACCAAGCCCTGCATGCAACAACAATGCATGGACACCCATCACAGACATGCATGGACACCCATCACCAAAGCATGTCCAATAGAGAGACTCACCCAGGGCACACAATCACCACTCACACAAGGGCCAAGGCGATAGTGCAAGCACAGAAATAGAGGGAAATACACCCATTGCACAAGATGACACACACAGATAAAATAACAATGCATTTTCACCCCAACAGGACCCATACCCAACATCACCGGACAGGAGGTGCCAGCCATATCCAGTCCCCACACAGAAGAGGCCCACAGAGACGACAGATCTCTGCACGCCTGGATCAAGATGACCAGCCTGGCCCATCAGGGACCTCTGGACAGTCGGTTCCCCTGCCACAGTCCCAAGCTACCACAGAACCTCCCCCCTCAGGAAACATCACCACAGCACCCACCCAGCGGGCTCATGCCACTGTCCCCAGGCCACGTCAATCAGTAGTGTGTCCACCACTACAGGGACCCCAGGCAAACCCACTAACCCAGGACGTTCAGGGACCTGGGGTCAGTGGCAGCGGGCACACAGTTCAGGGAACGGAGGCACAGGACAACAGGGAGGCTGGGAGGACTGATGTGTGACAGGGGGAGGACAGGCCCAGGGAACCGACCCTCCACAAGGCACTATCAAACATCATGGGAGCATACCACCATTCCCAGGAGACCATGGGCACGGTACTGGCCAAGTTTCAGGAGACCCAGCGGCTGCAGGAGGGACAATACATGGGGATCAGGCAGGACCTCACCAACATCTACACCATCCTGGTCACCATAGCAGGGGTGCTGGCTGGCATAGGCAAGACCATGAGGGAGGCAGTGGCACAACAAAGGGCCCCTGACACTAGCCAAATCGAGGAACAGCCCTCCACCTCCACCGGCGCTAGTGGACAGGAGGCCCTGCCACAGGAACAGCAGCCCACCAGCACCCCACCCCCTACAGAAGGAGAACCACCCCCCAAACGGTCCCTGCGATCCAGGCAGAAGACAGAGAACATTGCCAAGATCCCCACCAGGAAATAGGACCCTCCTGATTGTCACCCTTCTGTCTCACTATGTCACCCTGTCCACCTTGAACTGCCATTACTCCCCTTCCTATGCCCCACTGGACAATGCACCTGTGATACCAAGAGACTGGACTCTACTATGGACCTTCCTCCACCATCACCCCAGCCCCTTCCACATACCCCTATACACATTAGCCCCTAAATAAAAACCCTTGAATCACAAACCATTCTGGAGTTAGTGTGATATTTCACAAATTAATTTGCTCATACCAATGTATGACAGTTGTTGGGCAGCAGTACATATAGCAGAAGGCAGAATAAGGTACCCAGATCTGAAAAATTGAAAGCCAAAGTGAACTGTCAATGTCCATAGATAGATGTTAAGAGGCAGACTTATACAATGTCCTACAGCATTCTGAAATGTGAGGAGCCGTTACAGTCTCTTACCTGTGTGTCACTGGAAATACTGCATGATGATGTTCGTTCGGTTGTCAATATCTTCTTCCTCTGCCTCCTCTTCCTCACTATCCACAGGCTCCAATGCTGCCACAAGACCATCATCAGGCCCATCCTCCTGCAGAAAAGGCACCTGGCGTCGCAATGCCAGGTTGTGCAACATGCAGCATGCCACGATTATCTGGCACACCTTCTTTGGTGAGTAGTATAGGGAGCCACCTGTTAGATGGAGGCACCTGAATCTGGCCTTCAGGAGGACGAACGTCCTCCCAATAATACACCTAGTTCGTCCATGTGCCTCATTTAGCGGTCCTCTGCCCTTGTCCTGGCATTCCTCACTGGGTTCAGTAGCCATGAGAGGTTAGGGTAACCAGAGTCACCTGCAAATGTCGAGGGATAACTGTTAGACACACACTAACCCTTAGGGACTACCCCATACCCAGACACCTAAACATACTGTGTGGGGACCTTGGGCTCAACTATTAGCCACACATGATGCCTCTGGAGTTGGTCCATCAACTAAGGGATACTGCTATTCCTCAAAATGTAGGCATCTTGCACAGAGCCAGGATACTTGGCATTCACATAGGAGATGTACTGGTCCGCCAAACACAGCATTTGCACATTCATTGAATGGTAGGTTTTTCTATTTCTGTACACTTGTTCATTTCTGTGGGAGGGACAAATGCCACATGTGTACCATCAATGGCACCAATGATGTTGGGGATATATCCCAGGGCATGAAAGTCAGCTTTCACTGTGGGCAAATCCTCCACCTGGGGAAACACGATGTAGCTGCGCATGTGTTTCAGCAGGGCAGACAACACTCTGGTCAACATGTTAGAAAACATTGGTTGAGACATCCCTGATGCCATGGCCACTGTTGTTTGAAAGGAGCCACTTGCCAGGAAAAGGAGCACTGACAGGACCTGCACTAGAGGGGGGATTCCTGTGGGATGGAGGATAGCTGACATCAGGTCTGGCTCCGATTGGGCACACAGGTCTTGGATTGTGGCACGGTCAAGTCTGTAGGTGATAATGATGTGTTTGTCTTCCATTGTCGACAGGTCCACCAGGGGTCTGTACCATCTCATCATCTGCCCCAGCGGATATGGCCTATGGAGGAGAATGGTGAGCAGAGGGTCATGTACCACATAGGTTGCACAAGTGTGTTTGCAGTAATGTAAGTATATCCGTGTGTGGCGTAGTTTGTCCGTATATCTGCCAAATTGTGCTGTGACACAGTTAGGTGCCATGCCATGTGCCCCCATGGAATGGTGGCAGCCTGACTTGAGAGGAAGAACAAGGGGAAATGAGGTAACTGCGCTGGCGTTGTGCAGCGTCACGGTAGACGTTCGAAAACCGCTGCGCAATTCAGCATTGGTTCTCATTGGGCGCTATGGGTTTCAGGAGCCAATGACGATGTACGCCGGCTGTGATGATACGTACCGCCGCGGATGTGACCACCATTTTCTATCTCTTCACTCACTTAATACCTGACCTTCAACGGGAGAGGACCTACACTGCAAGTGCTGATGTGACCTGAGTCTGGAAGCGACAATGGCTCGAGTGTCTGGGGAAAGGGTCCCTGCCTTCACCGCAGAGGAGTTGGACAAACTAATGGATGGGGTCCTCCCCCCGTACACGCTATTCTACAGTCCTCCAGACAAACAGGTGAGTACACTGTGAGCATGATAGATGGGCAATGCCTGTTTGAAGTGGTGTGGATGGAAGATACATGTGGGGGGGCTGAGGGCTGCGTGTGAGGATGGTGAGTGTATGTGCGTCCGGGCATGGGTGAGAACTGGTGGGCAATGAGTCTGACGGTCCGGACGGGTGAGTAATGTCCTTTCATCCTGTATCTTTCCTCTAGGTCAGCGCCCACCAGAAGAAGGGTATTTGGTGTGCCATCACCAAGGAAGTGCGGACCCTGGGGGTCTATAATAGATGGAGCATCCACTGCCGCAAGAGATAAGAGGACCTGTGCCGCTGGAGCAAGAAGACAGTGGAGGCCCAGCTGGGGCTGGCCTCCCAACGAGGAAGGGGTGCCAGTTGCACCATGGCCCCCCTGATGTTCCGGATCCTGACGGTGGCACATCCGGAGTTGGATGGGTGCTTGAGGCCATCACAGCAGCCACAAGGGGGTGAGTACAGTGTCATTGAGCTCACTCTGCACACTTTAGAAAGTGTCTGGGTGGGGGATGTGGGCTGTGGGTTCCCCTAGGCCAGGGCGAACTTGGAAGGGTAGGTCCCTTGTTGGGCAGGCTTTGAGGAACTCCAACCCCAATATTTTTAGTGGGCATCTACAACTGGGCAGGTTTCTGTGGGTTCCAGGTGTGCAGCAAATGGTATTAGACATTGTACCCAATGGCCTGGTGAATTTCCTACTAACTGCTGGTGCATGGCCTAGTGCATAGGGCTGCTACCTGTGTGTTGTGTCCGCCAACAGTAGTGGTGTTGCTGGCATTGACCATGTGTGTTTTCTGTCTTCCCCCCTTCTTGTTTTGTCACCCTGTCCTTGTGTGCTTTAGCATCATCTGGCGGAGGAGCAGAGGTACCCGTGACGGAGGGAGCTGCATCCCACATGGCCCTGGAGGGTGAATCCATGGAGGGTGAAGGCACCACTGGGACGGAGAGCGAGGGGACAGGAGGGGATACTAGCGACAGCGACTCCTCCTCCGATGGAACCTCCCTGGCGGTGGCGGATACCTGTGTGCCCACCCCAACAACAGGTACAGCCGCCACCCCCCCTACCAGCACCGCCCTCCCAGCTGCCCCTCAGCGTGTTTCCCTTGCCCGCTCACCCAGAAGGGTGGGCATCTCCTTCGCCAGTCAGCCCTGCTGCCCTCAGTGAGGAGGCTATTGACCTCCTGAGATCCCTCACTGTTGAGCAGTCAACCATTCTGAATGCCATCCAGAGGCATTTGCAGCAAACAAATGCATACCCGGAGGGCATTCATTCTGGCGCGACGGCCCAACAGAGAGCATTTTAGGCCCTGGCCTCAGCACTGATGGCAGCCATTGTCTCTGTGTCCAGTCTCCCATTGCCAACTTCCACTACCCAGACCCAATCCCCTATACCTCAGCCTATCCCAAGCACACCATCAGACCAGCATGCACACACATCAACACACAAAAGTGGCTCAGGAAAACATAAGCACCACACATCCCACAGGCACTCACACAAGCACCATCCCCATGTACACATACCAACATCCACTGCCTCCATTGTGTCCCCCTCCTCAAAGTCCTCCACCTCCCTCCCAGTCTCGTCTCCACTCACACCTGCATGCACTACATCATCAGCCACTGCCTCCATCACCAGCATGCCCATCACTACACACCGCTCACGTGCAATCACCAACCCACTACCATTCACACGTCCCCTGTGTCCTCTCCCAGTGTGTCTGTAAGCCCTCCTCCCAAAGTACACAAACGCAGGCACACACCCACTCAACAGCCATCCACCTCACAACAGCCTCCAACCCATGCACCTTCACCCAAACTCAGCAGATGTACACCTACTACAACCACTACCTCTTCCTCCACTCCCACACCCCCTCCATCTTCCCGTCCCAGTGTGTCTAAAAAACTTTTACTAGCTAACATTAACCTCTTCCCTACACCTCCCCCTGTCCTTCCCCTAAGGCCAGGATGTCTAGATCCCAGCACGGCACCTCAGCCACCAAATCGGCATCCGCTGTGATCCCCGCTAGTCCAGTACGGTCTAAGTGGGCACCCGTCAAAGCTGCCAGTGTGCCACCGACAAAAAAGAAGGACCATCCAATTCCACCACCTGCAAAGGTAAAAAAAGTGCTGGCTTCCAGCAGGGGACAGTCACACCACCCACCCAGCAAGGCCTCGCCCAAACACCGAATGGACAGTGCCAAGGCTCCTGCAGCGACTGTCAAGATGGGGAAGGGCCACAAGCCAAAGGGCATGTCACCTCTGGGCACGATGTCTCCTTGTGAGGGTCTGGTGACCACTACATCATCAGGGATAGCAGCCACATGCACCACAGTCACCACCGCCACCTGCACCGCCACCTGCACCGCCACCTGCACTGCCACCTGCACCGCTGCTGCCACAACGTCAGTCTGCAGCATCCTCCCCGAGGATCAGCCATCCGAGGCTGCCGGAGATGGTATGGTGTCTCCATCCACCACAGCAGTCACTTGCACCACGGCCAACACTGGAAGCATCTCCGCCACAGACACTGCCACCTGCACCACTATTAGCACCGCCATGTGCACAGCTGATGCCACTCTGTCAGACGTCAGCCCCTTCCTTAGTGTGCAGCTGTCAGAGTCTGCAGGTGACGTCCTGGTCCTTGGACACGCCACTTGAGACACGACCTCCAGCACTGACACGAACCAGCAATTGGCAGCCTAAGTCGCCACAGGATGGCGTGTGGCCCTGCCTCCATGGAGTATCATGCTACCTGTTCCAGGTACATCGCGTGGCTAAGTCCCCCAGGTGAGACAAAGTCAACTGCCACACCCCAGGTACAGCATCACTGGGCACAAAGCCCCCTCCAGAACCAGTGGAGAAAGGCATCCACTAACCCAGTCCTTGGCAGGATGAAGCACTCTGGGCACAAAGCCCCCACCTGAACCAGTGGAGAAAGGCATCCGCTCACCCTATCCTTGGCAGGATGAAGCACTCTGGGCACAAAGCCCCCTCCAGAACCAATGGAGAAAGGCATCGATTTGAGAGACTGTGACTTTGCACTCCCCAGGACCAAGCAGTGGGCAAACCACCCACTTGAGAGACTGTGGCTTTGCACTCCCCAGGACCAAGCAGTGGGCAAACCACCCACTTGAGAAACTGTGCCTTTGCACTCCCCCGGACCAAGCAGTGGGCAAACCACCCACTTGAGAGACTTGAGATACTGTGGCTTTGCACTCCCCAGGACCAAACAGTGGGCAAACCACCCACTTGAGAGACTTGAGAGACTGTAGCTTTGCACTCCCGGGGACCAAGCAGTGGGCATGGAGCCCCCTCGAGGAGCAGTGGCGTCGTACCAGCATCTGGCTGAGGTGCCCCCTCTCCTTCCCCCTGAGGTGCCTGTTTTTTTTTCGACCTGATGCCCCTGCAGTGTTCTCTCTGTTTTGAGGCAGGTGTCATGTGTGGCCTTCGCCCATGGTTTTTTGGGACCACTGGTCCACGAACATTTCATGGGACAGTGTACGGACTTGTGTACGTGATGCAAATATTTGTGCGTACTGACTATTTGCTGTTCTCTTGATCTATCTGATTGATCCAATATTACACTAGTTAAACTCATTTTGTTTCGCCCTTGCGTTCTTCCAGGGGGTGACAGGGTCTATTTGTGATGTTATTGGATATGTGTGTGTGTTGTTTTGGGTAGGGGGTGGGGGTGTTGCGTGTCGCATGTGTGTGTCACTCTCTTTTCCCTCCTCCCCTCCCCTGTGTGCTAGGTGCAGTGCTCACCATTGTCGTCGCCGCCTTCTTTCCACTTCGTGGTGTATTAATAGATACAGCAAAATGGGTAGGATCTGCAATTCGGGCTCCATGGCGTCCTAGTTCTTCCTTGGGTGTCGAGAGGTGAGTGGTTTCCCTTCTGTGTACTGTTTCCACCATGCTTTTGATGGCATTGGTACCACCCCAGAAAATCTGGCGGATTGGTGCCTTGTAATAGTGTGGGCGGTACATTGTCTTCCACCTGTCTGTTGGCTGTTACCGCTGCAGTGTTTGTTGCTACTGCTGTGGCGGTCAGAGTATTAAAGTGGCTGTCTATGTTTGCGGTTTCCGCCATGGTCGTGATCCCATTTGTTTTACCGTCGGCCTGTTGGTGGTACACCGACCGCCTGGGTTGTAATGAGGGCATTTGTCTTGTCAAAAGAAAAATAACTCTGTTTAATGAGTAAGGCATAATCCTCTGTGGAGTACAAGTATTCTATTCTTGTTGAGCTAAATGACTGGAAGCAAGCTAGCTAACGCTTTGGGTGCAAATTTGATACTCTCTGCAGTCTGCAGCAGGGGCAACTGCAATGGACAAAAATTCCAATGGCCCTGCTTTTCTCCAAATGCCCTTCAATTCTACTCTGATTCCAAAGAGGCAGATGATTAATTTGTCACACACATCATGTATAATATGTGGATAATAGATATTCTGTCTGTTGTAATTAGATGGTGGGATAAACGATGCACTGCAGTACAGGGGAAAGGAACAGGATATATAGATTTTATTGGGTATGTTCATCACAGAGTATCCCTTCCACAAAAAACACAAAATCACAGACACTTAATCCCACTTTACTTCCTGGCCTCAAGCTCAAACACAATTTATTTAAATCAAATACATTTGCTTGGTAGTAAGGAAAGGAAACTTGACTTAGGGACTAATTTAGACTAGAGTTTGGTGGAAAGGTCACTCAATCACAAATGTGACGGATATCCCGTCCTCCGTATTATGATTCTTAATACGGCAGATGAGATATTCATCACTTTTGTGATGGAGTAACCCCCTCCACCAAACTCTAAATTAGACCCTAAGTCTGCTACAGCAGGGTAATTTACATGGAAAAGTCTGGTCTGGTTAGGCACAGGAGAGATTTTGCTATAGAACAGTGTGGGGGAGCGGTTCACTGATAAAGTAGCTTAGGCTTAGTCAGCTACTGTAGTTGAAACTGAAAGCTGATGAATGTCAAATATGAACAGCCATAAATCCATTATGGAATCCACATGAACCACTTGCCACATAACATGCGGCACATGCCAAAACATTTTTTTTTCAATGTGGACATAACATAGGAATGAGTAAAGGAGATGCAGTACTAAGAGGTGAGTGGGAACTAGGACAGAAGAGAAAGACACTTTGGGGGTCATTCCGACCCCCGCGGGCGGCGGAAGCCGTCCGCCTGGCGGGAACCGCCAGAAGACCGTACCGCGGTCAAAAGACCGTGGCGGTCATTCTGACTTTCCCACTGGGCTGGCGGGCGACCGCCAAAAGGCCGCCCGCCCGCCCAGCGGGAAAGCCCCAGCAACGAGGAAGCCGGCTCCGAATGGAGCCGGCGGAGTTGCTGGTGTGCGACGGGTGCAGTTGCACCCGTCGCGATTTTCAGTGTCTGCCAAGCAGACACTGAAAATCTTAATGGGGCCCTGTTAGGGGGCCCCTGCAGTGCCCATGCCAGTGGCATGGGCACTGCAGGGGCCCCCAGGGGCCCCACGACACCCATTCTCCGCCATCTGGTGAACACCGCCAGAAACAGGATGGCGGGAAGGATGTCGGAATCCTCATGGCGGCGCTGCTTGCAGCGCCATCCTTGAAGGATTCCTTGGGGCAGCGGGAAACCGGCTGGAAACCGTTGGTTTCCCTTTTCTGACCGCGGCTTTACCGCCGCGGTCAGAATGGCCCCAGAAGCACCGCCAGCCTGTTGGCGGTGCTTCCTCCGTCTCCTACCCTGGCGGTCCATGACCGCCAGGGTAGGAATGACCCACTTTGTTTTCATTTCGGTTTGCAATTCATTGAAAGTTTGTAAATACTACATTAACAGAAGCAGACACACATTGCACAGCCAGTATGGCAGTGCCGGACTGAACCATACTGGAGTTATATGGGATCATGGCTCATGGGTCACGGCTCTCGAAGTGCCATGGGCAGGAAGGTCATGGTTGAAGATTAGGCCTGGGCGAAAAACTCCATTCCGCTGGCGGAGTTTGTGGAATCCGGCAATTCCACGTTCCTCAGAGAATGCAGAGTTACTCCTAGACTTTGCAGTCCGCGAGCTGAGTTTTTCCCATGTTGGTGCATGCTTATTGTCATTTTGCACTTGCAGGAAGTGAGGTGAGAGACTTGCTGTCACTTGTGAGCATAAACCCAATTTTTTTACCTGCCCGTGAGATTTAGCACGTGCCAGTGACTTCCGGCACATCATTTGTGATGTATGCGAGCATGAGTGAGCTGAAGCAGCTTAAATTTACAACTTCAAGTTAAAAATCTTCTCTAATGGACCGTTTGTGTTGATTTTTTGGTGTCACAAACTTCATTTTATTTAATGTTATAATAATAATAATAATAACAATAAATATTAATGTTTTTATAATTTTTCATAGTTTTAAAATTCTTTAAAATAAATTACCTTTTGGTGTCTTGTTTTATTATTATTATTTTTTTTCATTTTTCCCATTAAGTCCCATGTCTGCCATAGGTGTACAATTGCTCTACACCTACATTATTCAAGGATTATTCCATTTGCCACCAGCGCCTCCCTGAGTGCCACATGCCAGTGTGATTCACATAAAGATAACAGTTACATTATGTATGTTGTAGTTGTTGCCCTTTCTTAACCTTCATGAGTATACATGATAATGAAAGTTAATGTTGGTGTGGTTTTATGAATGGATACACTGTATTATTTCATAACTATTTATAAGTTAAGTAAGCATTAAATGATATTGTTTCTCCTACTAATGAACTGCAACAATGCCACTTTTCACTGATATCCTTCTTGCATGTTTGAAGAGAAAGAGATCACACCCACAGTACTGCCAGACAGAAGGCCTGTGCACGACGTGACGCGTGGCCACACTTACGACCACACAGACATCTCTTCAGCTTGTGAAGATAAATGCTCGTGCTTCAAGATGGCCCCAAAAAAAGGTGCTACCAAGAAAGTGGCCAGTGATAAGAAGGTGCTTCCTCCAATTTTATCTCACCCATTTTTCTGGCAAAAATGTGTGCCTGACGCACAAGTCTCTGGAGAGCAAGCTGGGAGCAGCACGCCTGCATCAGCGGCCCCACTCCAAACTAGGCCCAAATCCATGTCTGGTACAGAGGCAGCCTCTCAAATCACAGGAACTCCAACAAGCACAACTTTGTATTAGACTTATCTCTTTCTCAAAGTAGTGCTCAATAATTTCCAGAAACTCAGGCCAGTGGACAATAACAACTGCTGCAGACAGCAAGAGCAGTTCCTTCCAAAGTAGGAGTGCATCAGGTTGTTGAACTTCAGGCTTAGGAAGCCAAACATGCCCCTCTTTCACAAGATCCACTGTCTTCCAGATCTCCACCATCTTCTTCTTCAAACCCCCCATTCTGATGATCAAGACTCCACTTGGATGCCACCTCAGTCTGAGACATGCCAGGAGAGTCAAGGAGTGAAAAGAAAGGTTCCTGAAAGCCTTACAGTTATGGATGAAGAAGAGGAGGATGATGAGTCAGTCATCATGGATGTTAGCCCAGCCCCAGTGGAGTCTGACATTACCCCATCTTCTCAACTTGCTCAGATGGATGTGACACAGATACCACCACCTCCAAAACACTTCCAAATTTACAAAGCCCTGGCTTTGACCTACATCCACAGCCACCTCAGTAGAAGTAGGCCCTGCAGAGAGGCAAATGTCATAAAAACAACATCCACCTACCGCCACTTCTTCAGAAATTGGCAGTGGCCCCAGTGTTAGAAAGTTGACCACTCCAGTTTGGGATTTCTTAACGGTTAGTGAAAAGGAGCCAAAACTTGCGATATGCTCCATTTGTTGAGCATATGTTAGTCGGGGTAACACAGTCCTCTGGGAGGAGCATTTTAGTGGCCAATAGCCTGCAAGTGGTGTTGGTGAAGGTGTTGAAAGCAGGGAATCAGATCCTATCATGGTGGAAGGTGATTGTTAAGAAGAAGGTGACATTTTTGTTACACAATCAGCCCTTTCCCCAGCAGTGCAGTAGTATTATTGCCCACATCATCAATATTGCAATGGCACAGGAAGACTCAGAGTCAGATTGCAACACCAAGGCAAGACCATATAGTGGTTGCCCTCCTGAGATGCCCATGGAGCCTCCTACCACCTTCTTCTTTGAACTCACCTGCGTCAGTGGCACCAGTAAAGAAAAAAATCCATGCTACTATTACTGCAATGTTTAGGCAGGAGGGGCAGTATGAACGCAACCACCCAATGGCACATTTGTACAACGGGAAGCTGGCTACAATTTTAGCACTAGACCTCCTCCCTTTTTCTTTTGTGGAAGGAGAGAGTTTTCTAGAATTTGTGGCGGCCATCTGCCTGAAATGGAAGATTCTCCATCCGACCTATTTCACCAGAGTTGCTGTTCCAGTGCTACATCACAATGTGCTGGAATTGGTTAGACAAGCTTTGCAGCAAAGTGCTGTCCACGCAATACACCTGCCAACAGACATGTGGACCAGTTGCCAAGCCACTGATTACATGTTCATCACTGCATACTGGATCTCTTTTGTGGAGGTTAGAGAAATTATATCTACAGATGTTGACACTGCTGAAATTTTGAATGGTTCTCGCAAGCATGCAACAGTAGTTATGTTTCCCATAGAGAAATCTCATACAGCTGCAAACATCTTAGATGCCTTTAACAAGGTCTTTGAATGGCTGCCATCCAGAGTGCTTAGCATTGGATTTGTTGCCACAGACAATGGCAGTAATATAGTTAAGACCATTTCAGATGGTGGCTATTTCAGGGTCCTGTGTTTGGTGCACTGCATAAACATCATTGTACAGGACTTTCTAAAAAAAGATCCCAGAATCAGCAATTTTCTGTCCCTATGCAGAAGAATCAACACTCATTTTAGCCATTCTTTTAAAGCCCGCAACCTGTTGAGGATTAACCAGCTTGATAATAGAATGCCAGTTAACTCCCTCATGCAGGAGGTGCCAACATGTTGGAATTCAACTCATTACATGTTGCAACATCTGGTTGAGCAGTACCAACCAATCAATGAATATGTCATGCAAAGAGGGGATGCAACTGTGAAAGTCATGATCATTGAGATGGACCAATGGTCTCTGGTCAAATGCCTGACAGAGATGCTGCTTCCTTTTGAAATGTTCACACAGGAAGTCAGCAAGGAGGATTTTACCATGGGCCAAGCTATCTCATTGGTGCATGTGCTGCAGAAACAGCTAAAGGAGGTGTCTGAAACGTACACAGGTGTGGATGAAAAAACAGATGTGCGGAGGTGGTAGAGAGCTTAATCCGTCACTTACCTGTTAATACAGTGAGTGATATGAGGGATTCTTGATTAAATGTTGAGATGGTTCATGTGACGCATACCTAGTGGTGGCAAACAGTGAGAGTTAGTGTATATTGTTTAACTATATAATAGAACTTGCTTGTGTTGGTGCTGAGATTGATTTACAATGTTGGTGGTCTAATAATCAGGGATAATTTTTTTTCCTGAGGGTAACTTTTTTCCTTCCCCTTTGACAATTAGCGAGATTTGTTTGCTGGTGTTTTCACACTGCTTTGTTTTCTTGTGCTTTGTTTTCTGGTGCACATTTGTCAAAGAAAACCCGACCAGCCTATTTAGCTAACAAACAAAAATCTAGTCTAGACAAAAAAAACTACTCAATGTTTCTGCTGTTGTTAAACACAGCTATGCTCTACAGGTCGCTCTATCTCAATTGGGTCGGGAGACTCTGACTATGGGGAGCAGTTTGAATGAAGATGGACATAATCTTTAATCGAGTCTGGAGGATCACGGAAGGACTCAGAGTGAAAATTGACAACTCAAACAACTACCAGTGGAAGGAAGTTACCAACTTCATGGAAATCAACAAGAATGATGATGAGTCTTGGAGGCCTACTCCAATCTGTTGACTGGTTGTGAGAGGCGCATTGATTATTTGATTTGGGAAATGCAATGCTGCTGTGTGTGTGTGCTAGCTGGCTCAAACGTGAAACTATGTGGTTGGGTGGGTGCCTGTTGCTGTAGGTAACTGGAAGAGACAGCCATGTGATGGATGATTTCACATTATGCACATACTCTTGGCTAAATGTTATCATGATCATGACAGTTGCGAGATTGATCATCCCGATAGATGCAGCCACTTGTCTGTGATTGTTGGTTGTTGTAATTGCTCTCACTTAATTGATCACACATCAGTCATAAAATGAATGATTGCAAAGGATTTAGCTCTTGCTCTGCCACCTCTGAGTCTTCTTGGTACAATACTCCTCATGAAGCTTACCTTCCATTCAACCCTTCTTGATTCTACAATATCATTATCATCATTTCTGTTTTACAATCCACAGGCCTTCTGCATCATAACACTCATGCTTACCTTATCGGACTGCTTCAGATCCAATCCAAGAAGAATGCAAATGCACCACCCAATTTGGCAATGCAGATTAGTATAACTTTTCTTTCAATTATCTTTTTTTTTAGGACTGTGTATGTTAGCTTCACCCCAAAATTAATTATATTTACTATTTTGCACACACAGGTGACCAAAAATTTTTGGACATATAACAACTTGGAACTCACTGGGACTGACGGAATGTAAAGTTATCTGTGTCATAAATACTCATTTTTTTCTATTCCGCACATAACAGGCTGCTGATCATTTACCATATGGATATTGTGTTTGTATTTTTACCACACCTTTCCCTAAATCCCCTTCCCATCCATTCATCAAATCCCTAACCCTCTTCCTCCAGGCTGTGTGATTTATTGAGGTGCTACTTAATGATTTACACCACTGATTAATCATACACTTGGTGGGGCTGATGTGGTGGAAGCAACACCAACTCAGTGTGCAGGATCTTCATTTGAGTTCACCTCGGTGAAGTGGGACCTCGCTTCCAATGCCTTCACTGTTAGTGCGCTAGCATTCTACTACTGTACCACCATGGTACCTTGAGAAACCATGCAGCCCTTGCTTCATCTATTCAGGTAAGAGAACTATGGAGCACTGTTGTACTTTTGGAATATGCAATATAATTGGCAATGGTAAAACCCTCTGCCCCACTCCTTATGAGTCAAATTTTTCAGAATGCTATGCAAAGACTAGGAGGATATTAGTCTAGGGTACTTAACCGCATAATTAATTGTTATACACTAGCAGCAGATTTTACAACATGCTGCACTAAAAGGAATACACTATCAGCAGATTTGAAAAACATGCTGCGTAAAGACAGCAGTGCGAAATAAAACACCCCAAAAAAGATTTTAGGCAGAAACAACTATAAATAAATATTTTGTCTCCCCCGTCACTAACAGAAAAATAGAAACCCACCACTTCCACCCACAACTTGCCCACACCTATCCCCAAACAAATCTCTCTTTTCCCAACCAATGTCTAAAAAAATTCAAATTGTCCATTATAAAAGAAAACAAAGTGGAAAAGTCGAAGCCCAAAAACCCATTCCAACCCTCTCCACCCACAACAAGTACCACCTACCAAACAAAACGGTTACAGAAGGGGACACTAAAGGAGGGCCAAGAATCATTTGAGGAGCCCATCCATGTGTGCCTACCTGGCCTCCATTAGCGCCAGCCTTTGAAGGATGCGGCGTTGGAAAATGGTGTCGGAAGGTGGGACAGCAGTGATGGTATGGCAGCAGGCAGCTTCCCTGGAACTTCTGTGCTGGTGTTGTTGGCCATGGGCTGGAGGCGCTGAGGGTTGGTTGGAGCCCTGAGTATTGGCAGGGACGGCTTCTGCCGCCTCCTCCTCCTCCTTAAGGACCACCAGCTGCTGATATTCGCCCCCTGATGGCCCCCAGCTTTCGTCGCCTCAGCTGGGCTGCTATTTCCTGCTGTGATGGTGGACCAGCAGGAATAGCTATATCAAGAAAGAAAAAAGAGAAATGGTAAACAAAGCTCTGAGCAAAACACTTGTTTAAAATCATGTAGTTTATTGGCACAGTAGCAGTACATTTGCTGGTCACCTCAGGCCATTCAATTTTAAGGTGATTAGAGTCACAGCCATTGTGCACTGTGGAGTGTAAGTTATCTTCTGTCTCAGGTTGTGCTAAATTAATGGTTGCATTGCTAGCTCAGCTGGTGCCCTAGTCGTACTTGTTACTGTCTTCAGATGGGGCAGTTGTACTAGAAAATGTTCTTATTCCAATGGCTCTGTTTGTCTCCTAAATAAATGCCTTTCAATTGTACCCAGACTATAAGGCTAATGAATGCTAAGAATGAAACATGCCACATAGTATAATAACAACAATCATGCAGACATCCTGTCTGCCATAAGTAGACGGTGGGAAAAGCGATGTACTGCAGTATGGTGAAAGGATTAAGGAATTAAGGAATGGGATATATATTGAGATTTTATTTGGCATGTTTGTCACAAACTATCCCATTCAGGAAAATCAAGGCACTTACTTTGTACCACTTTACTCACTGTCCTCATCACCTTCGTACACCACATTTTGTAATAATTACTTTTTTCCAAAAAAGTACATTTGCTTTGCAGTAAGGAAATTCATCTTCTTAACTTACTCAACTGCAGGGTAATGTAGAAGGAATTAGTCTGGATAGATAGAGTACACACACTTATCTGATCAGATCCTCATCACCATCATGTGCCTAAGGTTTGGCTAATAGTGTGACTCACTGTGGATGGCAAATGTTGAAAGTGAACATTTTGAACAGAAGTGAAATCGCTATGGAAGCCATAATGAATTATATTTATATCACTTGACTAGAAAATGTGGCGCAAGCAAAGAATGGATTTTTCACATTATTCAGAAGGTTGAGACAGACCTTAGGAAAGATTAAAGGAGTGAAGTACTAGGAAGCAACTGAGTAAGTGGGCACTGGGAGGGAAGGGAAACACACCTTATTTTTGCATTGCCGTGCTTTGAAAACTGTTTAACACAATAACGTAACTTAAGCAGACAGACGCACATTGCACAGCCAACATTGCAGTGCCGTTTCTGCCATGTAAGTCATCATAGGTGATAGTGGTGAAAGGCCATAGCGGAGGAAGGAGGTGATGAATAATGGATCCTGTCATTCATATTACCTGCCTCTCTTGAAAAATACTGTGAGTCAAGGGAATATTCAGAAATAACTTCCAACCCTTTGAATCAAACCTTTGATAAAAACTGTTCCAAGCAAGAAAGTAGATGAGAAGGAAGCCCCTATCCAGAAGAGCTCCTTTTCTTCTTCATTCAAAGCTTTTTTCTATTCATCATTGTAAACATGTTCTTTTAGTACTCTTATTCTTCACCCTTGGTTTTGATACTCACCATTTATGCTTTACATTTTCTCATCCAGTCCTTCACCATTTAAAACCATCCAAATTACAATATGGCTCTCAACTAACATCCATTTACCCAATACCCACCCATGCATTCTTATACCCATTAACCCATCCAAGGGATCCCACCCTCCCGAGGAGTCTGTTCATCCATCCAGGCATGGGATCCTTCCACCCACACCCTTTCTCTCACCTGGGCAGGCATCCTTTCACCCGTTACTCTTTCATACATCCTTCACCCACCCATTCATCCTATTATCCTCATCACCTACCTACATGATTAGTATGCACCATTTCGCCCACACATCCTTTCACTCATATTATATTTTACCCATCCTTTCTCCTTCAATCCTTATTTCAATTTTCCAAAACACATCATAGTTTCAGTTCATTTTATGAAAGTTAGGCCCATAGTTATACTTTTTTGCACCGCATTTGCGTCACTTTTTGATGCAAAAGCGGTGCAAACTTACAAAATACAATTATATTTTGTAAGTTTGCAACGCTTTTGCGTCAAAAGGTGACGCAAATGCAGCGCAAAAAAAGTATAAATATGGGCCTTCGTGTGCTGAGCTGCAGATAGAAGAGGCCACTAATACTTAACTCCCACTGTATCTTTTAAAGCAGGATGTTGACGAGTGAGTTACAACACTAGCACAGCCTTGTATTGACCATATCCCTAATTGTCAATAAGCAACTAATAGGACTTACCACTGCCCGCCACTACCACTGCCGCAACTCCCCCTTCATTTGCTCCCGCCAGCCACGTTTGAGCTGGTGTCGCTGCTGGCCCCGGCACTGGTGGTCGGTGAGGCTAGAAAAAAAATTACACAATTTAGAACCAGATACACCTCCCCCTATTGTTTTTCTAATAACAAATTACAACTGCAATGCATCACTATATTTCAGTTACAGACTTCTCTTCTATCAAATTATCGGGTAGGCATTTTGTTGGTTGACAAGTTTTTCAAGAGAAATAAAAGGGTGCAAGAATTGGTCAATGAAGGACAGATGGTCACGATTGGCTAATGTAATGGGGCCATCCTCCTCATACTCCTAACCATGGTGCACTGTCATCAACTGCTAGTATACTTATGATACGTACACAACATTGGAGGGTATACACAATTACATGATCATGTTCAAAAACACCTTTTTCCTTTTTTTTATGATTCAGCTGGAGCAAGAAAAAGAAAGCCTTCTCATGAAACATGAGTAAAATACTTCACATGGGCATACAATCTTCAGTGAATGAGTTCTCTGAGTCTTACCATCACTCCACAAGATATATAAGGGGAGAGGTAAAGCACACTGGCGAAGCAGAAGAAAGGAAGCTACAGACAGACTAGTACGGACAGACAGTCTGAAGTAAAGAAACTTGAAGTATAGAAAATAAGTAAATAGAATAATGGAGGGATAAGAAGAATTTACAAAACAGATAAATTGAAGTGGAGTTGGAAACAAATTAAGAGACAGGCAGAGTAAAAAGGTGAACAAAGTATTCTAAATGTGGAGCAGTAAAAGTTAGGGAAAAAATATTAATATAAACAACAACAGGAGGACTTACTGGGGCCAGCAGAACCATCTGCCCCGGCATTTGTGGAGGGGGTACCTTCACCTCCCTCACCCACCTCACCAGCCCTCTTTCTGTCCCTGGATGCTGGATAATATTAAAAAAATAGAAAAGATTAGTGGTACTGTTAATAAATATTCTCTCCAAGAATATTTTTTTTTTTAATGAAAAGGCAAACACAGTATCATTTCAATATCAGAGGTTCAGAACACCTATATAATAATACTAGTATCATGGACCATCCTGTTCCAAATTTTCCAACCCTATTCCAAATTTCTTAAACTATATTTTGGAATTACTGATAAATTGCAACAAATGATTTCTACAGTTCTCATCTCATTCTCAATCTCTCAATGCATAGATTGGATGCATGCATGCAAAACTACTTCACTGGGAAATTGCTTGGCAGTTGGCACTGTACAGGCCACAAAAAATAAAGGCACAGAGAAGTGAGAGAACATGCTGACTAGCTAATACTACTATTAACTATGACTATATTAGACAGGGCAGAAGAAGAGTCTCTGCATTACTTCTTAATCAGCCCAAGCAAGCGCCAAAACCAAGTACAATTAAGTAGCGCTGAGCAGCTGTCTAGATGACAAGACGATCACATAATGTTATATTTGCAACATAAAGTTATCTTACCTGCATGTGAGCAGCATGCTTGCTACTTGGGAAGAAATTATTAGCATAGAACAAACTAATAATTAATTATTAATCACCAAGCCCTGCAACCTCTACGCCTAGCTGGTCGAGCAGGCCCAGAGATGCAGCGCACAGCCTGGCACACCCTCTCCCAATGTAGCTGCACCTCCTGGAGGCCATACCCAGACTCGGGCCTGCCTCCTGCTGCCAAGGAGGAGGGGAGGTGGTGCTGAACATAAAACACCAATGCAGCCACGTCCACCTCAGAAAAAATGGCACAGGGCTGCACATCTTCACAGCACCGCTGCCCCCAAGGCAGGTGGCTGCCGGTGGTAGATGGGGGCCTGGTGCTGCCGCTCCCCTGCTTTCACATGGTACTGTGGACTTGGGGAGAAGAGATAAGAAAGAAGGAAGGAAAAAAGATAGGAAAGATTTTTTTTTTTAAAGTAAAGAAGTCGCATAACAACACAAAAAAATAGGGAAAACGTTAAACCATAAAAACACAAAGAGAAAAGGTAATATATTGAACAAAAACTAGGGGAAAATAAGTTTTAAAAGTGTGGGATGGGACAGATGTAAGAGGGATAAAAGCTAGGCCCCAGCACCATAATAAAGCCTAAAACAAGATGGCTGCATGCCCATGCGAACTACGTGGTGCAGTTCACGCAAGAATTCCAAGGTGAGGACGTACTTCGCTTTGCCAGTGACGTTAAATTTACGAGATCAGAAGTGGCAAGAAACTCCACCCACTAGCGGAACTCTGTAGCACAAAAGAGTTTTTTTGCAACTTCGCAGAGTTCTATGTAGCGAAGCTATGTGAACACCACCTAGGACTAATAATGATGAGTGGAGTCTGCCTCACTTAAACAATACATTGTGTATACTAGTAATCATCAATAACCAAGCAATGTGACTTATCATCGCCCGTCCCTGCCACCGCAGAGACTCTCCCTTCAGCTGCTGTGTTAGCTAGTGCACTGGTGCTTGTCCCGGCACTGGTAGTCTGTGTGGCTAGAAAAAACATTATACATTTTAAATGCCAGATACCTGTCCCCTTTTATATTTTTGAACAAAATACAACCTCACCACATGACTACAGTTCAGTTTGTATTATCTCCTTTCCCATCTAAAATATCACTTTGGGCATTTTGCTGGTTGACAATGTTAGAAAAGCCAGTAGTCAAGCCAACAGTAATGGAGGGTCTGAGATATGATAATGAATTTGAGTCATTTGAAGGGCAATGAAGGGGTAGCATAAATTGGTCAATGAAGGACATATGGTTTTGGTTGGAAAATGCAATGGGGTAATCTTTATACTACTTTGCTGCCATGCTACATTACCATCGAAACAGCTGGAATACTGAATATTAATACAGAAAACACAGCACTGGGGGGGTCACTTAACCATAGCTACTCACTCATCATTTGAGCATGACCAAGAAATAAAAAGCCTTCTCAACAACAAGCACAGAAGAGCTTGCTCATGTCTGCAAACTCTGCAATCTTCACAGTAGACTAACTAATCTAGTGTCTTACAGTACCAATCCACAGGGTATAAAGTTAGGGGAGAGGGACAGCATAACCAAGCAGAAGAAATCTTAAGCTACATAAAAATTAGGATGTCAGCTAAAAAAACAAGAAATGTAGAAAAAAGGATAATGCAGGGAAGAATGACAAGAATAAACACAACAGAAGAAAGAGCATTTAAAAATCTCAGTATAAGAGAAAGAAGACACAAATAATCTAATGGGGAGAGGTAAAAGTTAGAAAAATAAATAATATTAACAAGAATTTACTTGGGCCAGCAGAGCTATGGCCGCAGCACTGGTGGTGGCACCCTCCTCATCCTAAAGCTTTGATGCCTTCTTCTTGCCGCTGAATGATGATGTAAAAAATAAAGAAGATAACAAAAATAGATTAGTGGTACAGTTAATCCCCTAGAAAATATTTTGACAAGCAAAGGCAAATGCAGTAATATATTGACATTGCACTTTTCTAAATCAGATTGCCTGTATTATCAAGTTGACCTGTTCCTAATTTCTGAAACCTTACATAAGCCCTATTCCAAATTTCCTAAACTACATTTGGAAATGCTAACATAGTGCAATCAATGATCTTTGCTTCACAAATTGCACCCCCTTTGATGGGCCAAGTCAGTCAAGTTTTCATTTTCAATGCATAGATGTATATTGCATACTACATCACTGGAAAATTGCTTAGGACTTTAGAAGTTACATAAAAATATAGACACGGAGAATGCTAACTCAGTGATATTATATTACTACTACTATCATGGTAGCACTATCTTAGTGACAGGAGGACAGAGGAGTCATCATACCTTCTTAAATAATCAGCCCAAGCAAGCACCTACAGCAGCAAGCAGTACTAGATAGCACAGAGCACTTGGATCACATAGTATTCATAATGTTACATTATGTTACTTTGACTTACCTCTAAGTGTGAGCAGCATTGCACTTGAAACAAAAATATAATTATAGGATAGGACATGGCAAAATTAGTAATAACAACTAGAACTCACCAAACTCCACAACCTGGATGCCCAGGAGGTCGAGCAGGTCTCTCTCCCAGTCCAGGATATCAGCCCTGCTGTGCAACAGCTGCTGCTGGGTGTGCCAAAACCCAGTACATAGGTGAACACAATAGCTCCCCCCCGGCCACAGCAGCTAATGCTCCATCAGCCCGTACTCACTCCCAGGGCTGCTGCCATCATGGAAGGGAGGTAGTGCTGCACAGAAGAAAACAAATGCAGCCCCCACCTCCTTGCTAAAAATGGCATGAGGCAGGTGGTGTTGGCATCCGCAGGGTGTGCAGTTCGCTGCTCCCCTGCACCGGAGCCACCTAGTCTCCCACACTCTGCCATGGCACTGGGTGGAATATTAGAGTAGGGGATAGAGAAGGACTAGAGAGGAAGAGATTAGGAAGTATGAGGAAGTTAGGGGTAAACTAATTAAGGAACAAAAAAGTCACAGAAAATAGAAAAAGAGGCAAAACCATAAAATACAGCAACACAAATTCACACACCAAGAAAATAAAGGTATATCAGGATAAGTTGGCTAAAGTTGGCTAAAGTAAGGGTGTCTAAGATATAGTAGGGATTGAAAAATAGGTTTAGCACCATGAACAGATTAAAGAAAAGAAGATGGCTATGCCCACGTGTGACAGTGTGGTGCTGTTTGTGCTTCTGTTGAAACCTAGGACCTCTTTGTCTCACAAAGGCAAACTGACAACTATTCAAAGTCATGTTACCCAGGTCACAGGCTACAGACATCAAATGGATAGGACAAGAAAATGGCAACTTTCAAAATGAGGCATTTTCTGAACTGTTAATTAAAACCTGACATCATTAAAAACTATTTTTAATTAGAATTCTTTTACGACCAAACATGACATTTCTACCTGTTCTCTATTAAATGTTAACACTTATTAATTGCAGTGAGGTAACCCAATGTTATTCAATGGAAAGATAGGCTTCACAGTAGGGAAAAACAAATTTAGGAATTTTTCACTACCAGAATATATAAAACTTAAAAAGTGCATGTCATAATTTTTAAATTCAGTGCATCCTTCCCAATAGGCTGTTTAGGGCCTACCTTAGGGTTGACATATGTATTGTAAAGGGAGCTTTAGGTCTGACAAAAGGTTTGTTTTGCCTGGTCGAATTGGAAGTTTAAAGCTATACACAGGCTGCAATAGCCAAACTGAGACATGTTTTAAAGGGTTACTCATGTGGGGGCACTTTAGGTGCTGCAGACCCACTACTAGCATTCGATTTACAGGCCCTTGGTACATGTAGTACCTGTTTACTAGGAGTTTACAAGTCTAGTAAAAATGCCAATTGGTTGCAAGCCAATTTTGCCATGTTTAAACGAGAGAGCACAAGCACTTTGGCACTGGTTAGCAGTGGCAATGTGCACAAAATCCTAATGCTAACAAAAATAAATATCGCAAAATGGGAACGGTGAATGGAAAAAGTTTGAGGATGACCATGCAGAGAGAGCCAAGTCCAACATTCCACATTCATCCTTACTTCTTACAGGTTGCAAAGATCTTTGATTTTCTGGTTGAAAAAGGAACCACTGATAGCGTACTTAAATTGGCGTGATTGCACAAAAAAAGAAAAAGAGAAAAAATGTGTTGAAAAATATTATATATCTTCTATATTGTTTGCTGTCACATGTGTTTGAACTTTTAATATATATTAATTAATCCTGTTTCTGCATGGTGTGATTTGCTTTTATAGATAAAGCAGCAACCTTTTCTTCTTCTCTCTCCTTTAAAACATTTAAAAAACTATTTGCTGTCACAAACTTCTTCCTCCGAATCAGATGCCAATTCACAGTACATATTTTGTAACACCACATCCCAGGAAACTACTGCAGAAGAAGCATCCTCAGCTAGCAAGTTACAAAAAAACCTATCTATCCTTCTATGTCAGAAAGAACTTCATTTGCTGTACATACCTCAAACATTATAGAAGCAGTGGTGGTCACATGTTAGTGGAGAATACAAAATGTAATTTAGCTTGTATACAATTCCAATAATTATGAAATGTGTGCAAACCATTATCACATGTCAAAAGGTACCCTATTTTAACCTACATCTCTTACATATCATCACTCAAATCTTCATTGTTGATTAGCCTTTCTGGTATGTAATGTTCATTTGTACACATTTGCCCATTAACAGCTACACTTTTTTTTTTTTTTAAGTGAGTTTACATACCTTCTCTGAAGAATCCAAATCTAATTTAAAAATTGTAAGTATGATGCCTAGTAATCTACCCATCAATGTAAGCATGTTTGCAAATTCCTACTTGCAATACTGTTGTTAATTATTATTGCTAACTGTTGTACAATTCTTGTTTGTGTAATTTAAAATAAACTGCAAGGAACTATTGTTTAATACTTCCTTGATTGTCCCTGGTTCCAGGTGGTTAACAGTAGGGGTGGGCAGAATGTTTCATTCCACCCGGGAAATTGGCAGTATCGGGTGCCTTTGTGTTACTCTTCTAATGCAGAGTTCTGGCCAAATTCTACCAATCACCAGACTTTCTTCCTGAGAGTCTCCTGGGGGAGCCTCCGGGGGATGAGAGACAGGAGCGCCCGGTCTGCCCTAGCCAGCTAAGGGCCCTGCCCCCCCCCCCCCTTGGAGGTCTGGAGTGTCTTGACGGCCTGACTGGCTGCGGGGGAGGCCTCGAGCGGGTGGATACACCACCCTTGTGTTGAGGAGCCCCGCATCGGACTGCTGGGGTGTCATTGGTGTACCGGGTCTCAGTAGCTGCCGCTTTTGGACCTCCAAGATCCCTGAGGGCGCTGAGAAGTGGATCGGAGGGGAGACTTCCTTGACCCTTGGGAGCTTGGGGGCCTGGGCGCTTCGTGCCCCGCTTCGGACCCCTTCAGGTCCTGCTGAAGCCGTGTGACTGTGACGAGGTGGTGGTGCCGTAGGAGCTGTTGGTCGGCGGCGCTGAAAGAACCACTTCCTACCTACCGGAAAATGATGATGGTGTCCCAGAGGCACAGCAAAAAAAGACGGCTCTCTTAGGGACCTCTTTGCCAAAACTCCCACCAAGAAGATACCACCGGGTGAGTCCCCTCTGGAGGAGGGTGGTGACACCGGGGATCAGGGAGACCGCATAGACGGAGAGGTGCCCCTCACCAGGTCCTTCATGGAGAAGATATTCAGAGCCTTGCGCTGTGACTTTGCTACCCTGAAGCAAGAAATAGCAGCGGAGGTCAAAGAACTGAAACGCAATGTCGTTGAGTTGGGGCAGCAGGTGGACATGCTGCAGCAGACTCGAGACACACGAGAGGAGGAGTTGGACTGCCAGAGGAGGGAGCTTCTCATTCTGCACAACAAGAACCAAGAACTGCAGTACCAACTTGAGGACTTTGAAAACAGGTTAAGGCGTTCCAACATTCGAATTAAGGGAGTTCCATCACAGGCAGTGACAGGGAAACTGGAGGACTTTGTGGAGTGCCTCTTCTGCCATGTAGCCCCGGAACTTAAAGACCAGACCCTGGGGCTCAATAGAACGCATAGGGTGGGCCGTCCGGCTTGCTCGCCGGGCCAGGCGCAATACATATTAACTTGCCTGCACCGCTACAAGCAACAGGAGACCATAATGACAGCGGCCCGGGACCAATCAGTCATTGACTTTGTGGGCTTTCGTGTTGGTCTATTTCAGGATTTGTCTGTACTGACGCTGCAGCGCCACAGAGCATTCATTCCTGTGACGGACTTCCTGAGAGATAATGGTATAGGGTACAAATGGGGCCATCCCTTCCGTCTCCCATTTGTCTGGCAGTATTGTCTGCACGGTGGAGGAGGCACAGGTGCTGGAAGGTATGCCTCCCGCTTCGGGGATGGGCCTTCGTCGCCAGGGGATCAAGAAGGGCGCCCCCGGCTGATGGGGGTCGCTTGAAAAACCGGGACAGATGACTCAAACAGAATAAACCCTCCACGGCAGAAAGCCAAAAAGAGAGAGCGGCGTTGCTTAGACATCTCCACAGCTAGGACAGCATCTCAGATGTGGACTCGGACCAGTGAGATCCCCGAGCTCTTTCCGCTGCCCCTTGGAGATGAAAACTTGCGACCTGCTAGACAATCAAGCAATAGTTCTTGGGCTGGTGAGGGTGTAGAGACAAAAGCTTGCGGCAGCGGTGCGGCAGGGCTCCGATCCCCCCCTTTTGGAGTGGTGATCGCCTTACAACGGCATGAGGATCGGACTCTCCCTCAGTTTCTTCTACGTTTGTTTCCAGGCGGGGAACGATTTTCCAGTTTATATCTCTCTGTTTGTTTATTCCTCTCTTCTTTTCTATCCTTCTGTCCTGACCTTAGTACGATTACCCCTTCTCCTATTCGCAGCCATGGGTACGCAGATAGGGGTCCTACCAGGGTGGGTTGTGGGCTCCCACCTGACCATTAGCGGTGATCCTCACTTTTTATATGACTACTATTCTTAGCCTCACTTAGTGCGAGCGGACTGGAGGGGTCTGAGGCAAAGATGGTTCGACAGACAATTTCACTCCTTGGGCTTTGGGAGGCGGGCAGGAGTGGCAATCTTTCTAGCCACCAGTTTCCCGGGAAGGGTTCTGGGGGTACAGGCTGAGATCCCTGGGTGACTTCTCACCCTCCAAATAGACCTTCGAGGACATAGACTGACAGTGGCTAACATCTACGCCCCAAACGATCAGCAGTACCCTCAGAGACGCCCTGGGTAGGGTCATGGCTACCCATGATGAGGACATTGTGGTGGGTGGTGACTTTAATTTAGTACCGGACACCCTGCTCCACAGATCATCACAGAGATACGGCCAGACGGGCGCCTTTACTAAGGACCTTCGGGAGTGGTTGGAGGCAGTGGGATTTTCTGACATCTGGCGCAAACAACACCTGACGGAGAGGGAATACTCTTTCTTTTCCACAGCACACCAGCCCTATGCACGCATTGATCTTTTCCTTACCACACCGCGCATTACTAGTCGGGCGACTGGGACTGCGCTGGGTGTGGCGTACCTGTCATATCACCCCCTGCTTACGCTGTCGCTGGCCTTCCCGCTGCATGCTTCGGTTGCTAAATGTTGGCGCCTTAATGCGAGGCTCCTAGCCTATGAAGATATCCTGACAGAAATTGAGGGAATGATAAGACACTACCTGGAGGCAAACGATGCCCCTGAGGTTGGGGTGGCCGTCCTTTGGGAAGCCCAAAAAGCAGTCGTCAGGGACCAATTTATAGCTATCGCTGCAAGACTAAATAGGGCCTGGCGGACAAAACACCAGTAATTGGAAAATGACGTACGGTCTCTGGAGGCCTCCCACAGTCGTTCGGGGTCATTGATGACACGGAGACAGATTACTACTCTGAGTAAACAACTGCGGGCCATGGGCGGCGACAGGGCAGAATATGCTCTGCTGCAGACCAAACAGAGATATTACGCTGGGGGTGATCCTACGGGTCGTCTACTGGCTCACCGACTTCGGGTGCAAGAGGTGGGAAAGCGGGTGGCGGAGCTCCAACTGCCTCATGGCACATGCACCTGCCGGGAGGAACAGATTATCGCTCAGTTTGAGCAGTACTGCTCTGATCTGTATACAGAGGAAGGGCTCGATGAGGAAGGGGTGGAGGGCTATTCGGCCTCTATTCCCCTGTCCCAGATCTCCCTGACGGCCAGTGAAGCGCTGGACGGTGACATCACTGTAGCGGAAGTCTTGGCGGCTATACAGAAGCTGCAGGCTGGGAAGGCACCTGGGGCTGATGGTTTTAGTGCGGAGTTCTACAAATCTTTTGGATCCTTGCTGGTGCCTGTCTTGGTCCGACTATATAATGGATTGGGGGCGGCAGCCCCACTTCCCACTCGATGCAGCTGGGGATTGTTACTGTAATCCCAAAACCGGGGAAGGACCCATGCCTCTGTGCTTCTTATCGCCCATCACGTTATTGAACGTGGATGGTAAGATTTTTATGGGTATCCTGGCCCACAGATTGAAACTGTACATGCAGAGTCTGATCGACCCGGACCAGACTGGCTGTATTCCTGAGCCCTTGTGTAGTGACAACAATAAAAGATTATGGCATTTACTGGACAAAGTGCAGTAAGTTCAAATTCCAGCGCTTCTTCTATCTAGTGACTCTGAAAAGGCTTTCGACAGGGGTAATTGGCGATACCTCCATGAGGTTTCGCGGCATGCCGGGCTTGGCCCTAGATTCCGCGACTGGGTACGTTGTTCTTATGATAGGCCTAGAGGTATGGTGTCTGTAAATGGCAGACTGTCGCAGCAGTTTCCTATTTCCAGAGGCACGCAACAGGGCTGCCCCCTCTCGCCCCTATTATTTGCTCTCTATATGGAGCCTTTTGCTGAACGTATACGTAACAACCCTGACATAGCTGGCATCCCGATGGGGGCAGGTCACATAAATTGGCTCTTTATACGGGTGACGTGCTACTCCAGCTTTCCCAGCCTCAGTCCTCCTTGGTGGGGATTATGTCAGAGCTGGCAGCATTTGGTGCAGTTTCGGGCTTTAAATCAAATATTGTTAAGTCATCAAACTTGAACTTGTACGTCCCAGAATCGGCGAGGCGCACCCTGGAGACTGGGCTCCCTTTCTCCTGGGCCACACAAGATATTACATATCTAGGCCTGAGAATTCACCCCACACTTGACGCAACAGTAGCATGTAACTACACAAGGATGTTCTACTCCACTTGCACTGCCTTGGCGAGGTGGAAGGCTTTTGTCCTTTCGTGGCTGGGGCGTGTTGCGGCAGTTAAAATTTCCCTCCTGCTTAGAATACTCTATCTTATGCAAACTCTGCCATTGCGGCCGCCACCCAGCCTCCTAGATAAATTACAGGCACTTATATGGGAACATATCTGGAACAGTAAGAGAGCCAGAATGTCGAAAGCCCAGGCCTATCTACCTCAGGCGGAGGGCGGCCTGAGTATTCCACACTTGCTTAGCCATTAATATGCTGCCCAGCTGCAGTATATGGTGGAGTGGGTCCATCCGCAGACGGAAAAGTATTGGTGCTTTATTGACCAGGCCATAGCGGAAATACACATATGGAAAGTGCCATTGCTTCCTAGGGGATGTCGTCTGCCTGGAGTGTATGTGTCCCCGGACTTCCGTGCCACACTGGGAGCTTGGGACAGGGTACAGACGGCAAAGGGATTGTCCACCCCCGTTTCCCCCAAGACGCTGCTCATCGGTAATCCTGACTTTCCTCCAGTGGTCGGAGACCCAGCGTACCTACCATGGCAGGATTCACAGTGTAAGAGAATTGGAAACCTTTTTGATGAGAAAGAGATAATGACTTTTATCAGGCTATATGTGGTATATTGTCTTCTGGACAGCGTCTCATGGCAATATCGGGCCGTCCATCATTGGGTAACATCCTGTGCAATACGATCCCATGCGAGTAGACCCTTGACCCGCTTCGAACAGTGGCTCCTAACAAGGGACACAGACAAGTGCCTTCTGCCCGATATCTACGCATTTTTTATTACACCGCCTCAGCTTCTTGCTACTCCAGCGAAACGTAGATGGGAGTTCCAATGTGGACACACCTTTACTGACTGCAAATGGAGGGATATCCTTCACAGAGCACGGGTGATGGCTCGCCCCACGAACACCAAAGAAATGTTTCTGAAAATAGCCCACCATATGTGCTACACACTTTCTAGACTGGTTCAAGGGTGGAGCGATGGTAGATTCTGGCGTAAATGTTGGGGGGAGGCCCACTCAAGCATTTGCTTTGCCTTTGTCCGAGGGTTGTTCCCTTTTGGGGTCTGATCCTGAGGGCAATAGATGATATATGTGGCACTAGCATACCACAATTTCCCAGTTACATTCTGCTGGGCCTCCCTAATCCCCTGACGTATCCGCTCCACTCTCCTAGGGGCCGGGCTACCGCTTTGGTCTTGGGGGTGGCAAAGTAGCTTCTGCTGGCCCGCTGGGGCTTGGAGATTGCCCCCACTCACACGGGCTGGTTACATAAATTGTGGGCTCGAAGGGGCATGGAAAAGCTGACAGCAGCTGAGACTGGCACACTTCCCCTCTTTGATAAAACATGGGACCCAGCTATTAGGTACTTGTCAGCAGACTTCCGCAAACTGTCCTGCCCCTCATACCTCTGTATACTGCGGCTGACCAGTGCGGCTGACCCTCAGAACTAAATGGTGGACCCTCCCCTTCTTCCCACTTGGGCAGATCACTTCTACTCAGGGTACTGCTTTTGGCTGAAAACAGCCGCCCATTGAACAAAGGTGTCCCCCCTTCTTTTTTTCTCTACCACCTACTCTCCTTCTTTCCTTCCTGTTTCTTCCCCACCGGCCTCTGGTTGTAGGTGGGAAATGTTGTAATGTTTCAAACTCAATCAAAGAGATCTTAAACCTAAAAGGTGGGCCCTACATTTTGCAGATCATATTACAATTTATTCAGAGGTTACACTGTGTAAGACTCCATTAGGGAGGCTCACAACAGAGAGAAGGTCCAATCAGCAGATGTTTGAAAGCTAAAAGCTGTGAGGTTTCATCAGTTAGAAGCCATTTAACCTAGCAATCTCTGAATGTTCACCTACACTGCAGGTTTTGGATAGTTTTTCAAAAGAACAGCTTAGTATGAGAATCAGATATCCTATTTGGGGGAGGCTTTGTTAGCTACCTATTTAATAAATCCAGCCTAGCCTTTAACACACTGTCATGTGTGAATTTTCTTCAAAGATGGTCAATTATTTGCATTGTGTATATATTTTTCTATATATCATGATGTGTGTCCCATGAAGTGTTACTGTTGTCTTGTAACAAATAAACCCATCATTCTACTGTACAAATTGTTGTAATTTTTTTTGTCGGATACCCAAATAATTTGTATGTGTTTTTCCTTGATATATGTGATTTACTATCAAGCTTCAGATGTTCTTCTCCAAGCTGAAAGGTACACTCATAGCCCGGCGTAGCCTTTTGTGCTCTGTTGCAAATGTTTTGCTGATGACAATGTATTCCTGTCCTAACTCTGAACACATTGTTTTAAAATGTGTTGTTACTCATTGTTTTTTTAGCCTTGTATTGAACACTAAACAGCAAATCATTCCCTATACTATAAACACCCACCTCATAGATCCCACTCCTCAGAACATGCATGCTCATTTGGCTGCTTTGGTTTCCAGAGGTGAAGCTGATTCCCCTCAATATTAATTCAGTAGTCTTTAGAGCAAAAGCATTGCTTTATTATTTATTTTGTGGTTAAGGGTGCAATGTCCATGATTTATAATTTGAGCACGTATCTCACTATGCTCATATTGACTGTTCAGAGGACCAACACATGTTGTTCAGTAACATCAAATGCAAAGAGAACAGCAGGCAGATAGACACGATAAACATTAAGATCATTGGACTATTACTGCACTGACATATTCATATGACAGTTGCCTGCTGAAGTTGTGAGCAATCTTCATGGCCCAAATCAAGAACATGTGCATTTGCGCAGGGCACAGCTCTTCACCTGTTTTATGGAATTTAACCATCTAGAACACAGACATTTACCAGAGTTAGAGCATGTGAAGGCAGTACAGCCCAGAAATATAAATAGACAATCACCAGTAACGTTTTCTAAGGCATGTTGTCTGCAGGGCACACACTAGCATACGGAAATTCTGAAACAGATGCATGCCCTTTATAAAGCACAGTCATGTAAAAGTCACCAATATGATTATGCTCAGATAATAAGTAGATTTTAGACATTCGTCCTCACTTCTAGTTCAAGTTAATTACTCTGCTGGCCGGCTGTAGGCTCAAAGGCCAGCCCATACAATGGGACTATTTGCCAGTGCTTGTGCTTATTCTTGGGAAATGGGATTCAAATGTACTAATTAGATTTTCCCACTCCATCAGGCTAGAGAAGTCTCACTTCCACAGAAACAAAGGAGGACAGCCAGACCTCTGGAGCCAAATGCATGAGGGGATCCCATTGGGATCACGCAGCTCTGACAGTTAGGGGTATGACTAAGTTCTCAAAGAAGGTCTTTTAGTGACCACTTCATGTTACCACGTGAGGATATCCCGCACTGCTACGCAGGAGTACTGGGATAAAGATTATTTGTAGGTTTGGACAGGGTTACTGCTTTTTAGAACTTTCTACTCCCCAAGTAAATGCCCAAGCACAAAGGAGAGAGGCAAGGAACTCTCTGAACTTGGGTGTGAAGAAGTAGGAGGTATTCCCAGCCAGAAGCAAAAGCCATGTGACTCCTCTGCAAAGATTGACTTAAGGACATTTGAACTGCTTTTACCCAGGTGCTAGGAATGCTTTTCCAAGGCCATGGGTGCTGCCACTGTTATACCCCTGAGTGAAAGAAGAGTGATGGACCATCTGGAGGTGATATTGAAGGTTCCTCTGTATCTTCTGAAGACTGGTCCTTCCAGTGGCTGACACCCCTTCAAGAGAGGGAGCCACTGATTCCATTGCTGTCACACCCCTTCCCTGCAAAATGCCACAAAGCATGCGACCTGGGGAGTGCATCAAGGTGAGTACTCGGATGGGAGGATCTGGAGAGGATGCTAATGAAGCCCCCAGGTAAAAGCAACTGTCAGTAACCCAGAAAGAACACAAAGAGTGTTGAAGCCAAGGTTCAAGAAGAAAAGTAAAAGAGGCCTCAGAAAATTACTCTGCACCACCTGGAGTAAAACATCACCAGGCTTGTGTAAATTGGCTAACTGGCCCAAAGAATGCAGACAGAGAAGTTCACTCCCCAGGAAACGAGGATAGGAAAGCAGAGCCAGTAGCACACTTCTACTCTTTCTTCATATCACCCTACAGTTGGCCAGGGTCCAGAGGTCAGTACAACCTATTTTATTCATTTTAATGGTCAGGTGGCATGTATCCTGAGAGAAATCCTAGCCCCTGGTGACCCATCCCCCAGAGGCTTATGTAAAAAAACAAGCATCATTTTACTGCTACTTGAAGCATTGTCCTCATGGTACCTCAACACCACAAGGACCAAATTTGTGCAGGGAGCACCTTACATTCCCCATGCCTGTGTCTAAGCAAAGTGAAAAGCACACCCCTGGTGAGGCCTACCCTTAATTGTCTGTACAACGGGGGAAGACAGTGCATCTGGCCATCGCTTGGCACACAAAGAAAGTACTGTACATGCATGAAGAGCCATCAGTGACCAGGGGAACCTTGTGGCTTCCCTGCAATCTTCAATAAATGCAGCACCTGGGAGCCAAATGGGCACAGGTGCCCAGTTCTTAAAAGTACTCATGGCGCAGAGCCACATTGGACAAAATATGAAAGAAAGTGTGGCATGAGGCCATGACTGTGAATGTACAGCGTCAGCCTAAGGAGTGTCCCCTGAATTCTCTGGGGCACTGACTACAGTAGTGATTTCTTGTGCCCCAGAGAGGGCAGGGGTACCACCAACTTTATGCCAAGTGTTTGGGAGCTGTTAAAAGGGCAGTGAACCTCAGGAAGAGTTTTCAGAGTCACCTCAAGTTTCCCAGGGGAGTTATATTGATTTCCCCGGAAGATGTTCACTTCAGTTGCAAGCACTCCTGGAGCTTGTTCTTTGGCAGATGGGTACTGGAATGTGGGCATTTCTGTTGGTTAGTTCCAAAGCTGCAGTGGCAGCTTGTTAAATATATGTAGAAGTAATCTCCATACTTTCAGAGGGCCAAGCCTTGATGGCAGCCTCATGATACAGGATAGGTGAATCAGTGAGAAAAGATTAGTTCATTTGTATTTTTGATTCTGAGGTGCCAGCCCAGAGACCCTTTCCAGAAGGAATGTTTGGTCAATAGTGTCTTAGACAACAGTTGAGCTACGAACTATACCAGTGAATCATAGTCCTAGACCAGGAAGGATAGGAGCTCTTCCCTCATGTTGGTCAAGGTAGTTCCAGTGTCCTGTCTAATGTCTGAATACACACTGAGACAAAAGGTTGGGGCAAAGTTGGTTTGAGGGCCTCATACTATTGTAATTGTCCTGTCACCTCTCTGGTCATGATTTTGCTGAAGAAAGGAAGGTTGAGGATTGCCTTGTAGCCAGTTTCATAAGAGGCATGGTAATGGTAAATTTCAGAGGGCGAGGAACTGTATCACTCTGAGGGAAAGCATGGATGAATTTAGTGGTGTCTATCACAATGAAAGTGGAGAGGAAACCTGAATAAGGCATACTGTTGATGAAGGATTCATAGAAGATTAAAAAAGATTCGTTTTAGCAACCAGTGTTGAAACAGCATCTATTTCCATCCTGCAAAGGACGAGGAAAACAATTGTAATGAGGGAGCTGATATGGTACTGTAAGGTCGTGCAATAGTAGTGTGGGCAATAGATAAATGGATATCTGAAATTGTGAATATGAGGAACCTAAGCAGGTTTTTGTAAAGGTGATGAATATGCAAGGGTCACTTTTTAGGACTCTTTTTTTTACTAGATATTTAAGATTTTCTTCATCTGATTAGGATCCTCTGGTGTGTGTTTCACAAAACAAGCCATTTTGTATTTTGGTATACAGCAATAGTGCTTACATGCTTACTACTGCATTTCTTAAGATCAAGAGATAACAATTATTGATTTTCCTGCCGGATGCAATTTACTCCCATATGTGTTGTGGAGGAGTGTTGTTTAAACATGAACACAAAAAGTTCACCTGGGAATCTACACTCTTCAGCTTTGCAAGAAATCGGGTAATTGTTTAGAGGGGTAGAAGTTCCATTCAGGTAAAAACCACAATCCTTGTCAAGGTCAACCACAAAAGTCACTAAATTAAACTGTGCTTAAGCCTGTGGGCACAGGGCAATCAGGCTTGACTTAGAGGTAATGTGTAAAGTATTTATGCAGCACACAGACTGTAATAAAGTAAAAACACAGCACAAGAAAAAAAAAAGTTAAACCGGTTTAGAGATCTAGAGTACATTTTAATAAATAAAATCATGTCAGAGCAACAAAAATCTAGTTAGTAAAACCAGAGAAATGCAAATTCAAACATTTTGGTAAAAATAGTGCCTCAAAGGACAAAGCACCACTTGGGGTTATCTGGTCATGCTAGATTGGGGAAACATCACAGGTTCAGGCTGACAGCAATGCAGCATGAGTCAAATACAGGGATCAATTTAGCCCAGTTGAAAAGTTACCTTCTGAGTCTGGCGGGAAAACTTCTGTTTGTGGTGGAGGAGGCCACAAGGAAAAGGGAAAACATCACAGATGGAGGTTACTCTGGTGCCAAGGGCAGGCCGGGCAATGCAGGCTGTCATCACTGTAGTGCGAAGTACAGATCTATCATTGCCAGTTGAGCATGTCTCAATGGAGCTTCATGTTGGCAGTCACAGCAGATGGCAGAGTATCAGCATAAAGGGGGCAATTTGCAGTCACGAACAGCACAAAGCTCAGGATTTCACCTCTTCTTCTTTTGTAGGAGCTCAAACAGATGCAAGCCAAGGGTCCAGGACTTAGTGGTCACCTTTTGGGGATCTGGAACTTATTCCAGCAGAGGTCAACAGGGCTCAGGCAGGTCAAGTTTTATGTCCAGGCAGGTCCAGTGCAGTAGGTCAGCTGGGCAGTTGCTCTGAAGCCTCAGGAGCTTGTAATGTCCCTATAATTCACACAGAAGGTCAGCCTACTGACACTTTCAGCCACTCAGGTTAGCCTGAGTTGAAGGTAAACAGATCCACTTTTCCTCCTCAGGAGTAAGACAATCCTTTTGTATCAGGACAGTTCTTTTTCTGTAATGTCCATGGGTCTAGGAGTCTTATGATAAATGGCTTTGAAGATCCAATACTTATACCTAGTGCCAGCTTCTGTGTTGAGGGAGCCTCTGTCTTATCCACATATCTGGTTCTGGAAAGTTCTTCCCCTTTCTCTGTATTGTAATGTATATAATGTAATGTAAAGTAGATTTGTAGAGTGCTGCTTGTCACCCGTGAGGGGTTCCCAGGCATTGTCAAGGCTCCAGACTGTCTAGGATAAAAAAAAGGCTGAGCAGGCTTCCTGTGTGTGATTCCTTTCTGTGTGTAGAGTTAAACCCTGTGATATGTTAGTGGAGCTGTGTGCAGTCAAGTTCAGCCCACCTGCCAGGGTGGCCCTTCCTGTCCACACTTATGTCCCCTTTGTGAGGCTGTCTGGAAGCAATACACAAATCCCAACAGCAGCGCCATTCACAGTCATGTGAACCAGGGCAGTGGTAGAAGTACAAATATTAGGACAAGAACATGTCAATTTTTTAAAAGTGGCTCTTTCAGAATTGCTACCTAAAATCTGACCTTACCATTAAAGAAGATTTTAAACTACAATTAATTTGGATGTAAGCAGCATATTTCTATCTACTGCCAATCCAAAAGTTATTACTTATTACATGTAGTAAGGTAACACTGTGCTAGTCAGTGGGAGAGATAGGCACTACATCAGTGACTTTGGGAGTTTTTCACTGCCTCAGTGTGTAAAACATGAGGACACATGTCCTACCTTCTAAATATAATGCACACTGTACTGCTGGCCTTTAAGATCTACCCAGGGGTGACCTAAATGCATTAAAATGGATGATTTAAGCCTGGCAGAAGATGTATTTTGCAGGGTCAAAATGTCAGTTTAAAACTGCACCATAGAGTGCAGTGGCAGGCCTAAGACATGACTACTTTGGGTGGCACAATAAGTGCTACAGGTCCACTAGGTTATAGGTAACAAGTGAACCTGAGTGTCGTCTAAAACCTTGCATAAGCTTATGCATGAAGAACAGTTGACCCATGACCATAGATATCACAATATGTACAAATACATCAAAACATCACTTCACTCAATTTTATAGAACAAAATAATAAAAACAATGTGATGGCGCAGTGGGTGTGTGATGAGAAATGTGCTCAATGATACACATGTGATAATATGTGATCAAGAGTGTGTATCAAGTAAGAACAATATGGTCCATTTGATTTTTATGTGCATTCAAATAGGGCCCGTACAACTAATTGATGATGTTTCAATCCTTTAGACAGATAGAGAGATCATCATCAGAACTCTAAGAATGCAGGAGCCCAAAAAAATAGAGAACTGAAAGAGAGCACAGAAAATATAGTGCTAGAGAAATAAGGCTATGGCATGGGATTCCAAATTACACAATGAATGGATACTCACTGGGAACTAATCCAGAAGGCAGTAATGGGCTCAATTCTGCTATACCTACGGAGCTTTGACAGGCTCGTAACCTCAGAGTCATCTGAGGGTCTACTTGAATCTCTCAATAAGCCCATCGATCTGAGTATGATATGGTGTTTAGAACTTGTACATTACTCACACTTGTCTCATATTAACTTCATGTGCAGTGACATGAAGTTGGTGATTCAGTCTTACACTATTTCTTTGGGAAACCCCATGAATGCCCTGGCCACTTGAGCTGCATTTACCATCCTCAGAGATATTACCTCCGGGTATTGAGCGGCAAGGACCACCAGGATCCGGATGAACCTGGTTCCTGAGCAGTATTGGGGTCTAGAGATCGATGCCCACTCTCTCAAAGGGGGTGCCTATGACAGGAAGGGAAACACAGGGAGGTTTCTGCTATTTCCCAGCAGGTAGAAAAAGACCTGCAGAATGCATCTGAGGCCATCTCATCCAGGTTCAGTAGAAGTTGGTGACAAGTATGGCAAAGGTCTTGTCCTGCCCCAGATGCCTTGCCAGGGGTATATCATGAGCTAAATCCAGTAGGAAGGCCCTGGAGCTCTGGGGGACCACCAACACATGGGATGCATCTGGTCCAGGGAATTTAGGCTTGCTTTACAGGACATCATTCTCCTAGTAAATCAAGTACATTCCGGGGCGTCACCAGAGGTGTTGTCAGCTCCCTGGGTCTCGGCCTCCTAATTAGGGTCTCCAGAGTAGAGCACTCTTTCTGGGATTTGCACAACACTGCCCAGGATGGTGCTCCATCGGCAAGCTAGCTGGCCTGCTTGGGAAGGTCCCACAAGCCAACAATATTCTCCCCTGTATGATCCGGGCCATCACCCTGAGGTTCTGCCACCTCCCAGACCACAGGAGTCTCAGAACCGGATTTCCCATACCCCCTGCTCTTCCTCTTTTTGGGTGATACCTGGGACATTTGTTCGAGGCTCCAGGTCCTTCAGCCTTCCCTCTCTGACTCCCAGGGTTTGTGTGGTCAGGCACAACAACTCAGGCAACCCTAACATCTCCAGGTGGGACCTGAGTTCAACCTTCTTTCAGATGGGGCACTTCATGTCATTTCTAAACAGACAATCCACAGGTATGAGTGGACTTACAGCTACCATTAAGGACCCCGACACCCCTCCGCCACTCGAAGGAGAGCAGTACCAAAGGATATTGACTCTCACGGTTCTCTGCTTCTTCAACCTGGTGGAATACATTATGGATATCCTGCCCTAAGGACACAAGAAGACACCTTGCAGTATACATAGTGGCTCCTGTGTCTCACTGCTTATAGTTGATAGTAATATTAGACAGGCTGACATTTGGGACCATCTCTGTGTCACCCAGGGTCTACGGTAACTTTTACACTTCACCCAAACTAACTGGGGTAACTTCCTTCCTAAGAGCTATACCAACCATCCCTGGTTTTTGCCCACCAGCGGTCTTTCCCTACTTGTTGCACTCAGCATTTAAGGGAAAACTGCTCTGAGGATTTCTTTTCAGGACAAGTACCTTTCTTCTGGTCAGGTTGCAACTGGAAATCTTTCCCCTGAAAACAGTTTTGAGGGCCCTTTGGGAACTCTTTTTTTATTTTTGTTTCCCCCTCTCTTTTTCTGGTGGGAACCCCGCCCACCAATTTGGTGATTCCCCCAAGATATCTTCTAGCCAACCCAAGTGCTGAGCCAGCAGTCTGCCTCCTTGGCAAGCTTCTTAGGGTAATTGAGCTTGCTATCTATAAGGTGTTCGCTCAGCTGGAAAACTGGAAAACAACCACTGAACATGTGCTCTCTTGCAATCAAATTGTACAGCTCACTCACATCACTGACCTTCACCCAACCATCCAGGGCCAGTGCTACTTCATATACCTCAAACCACTTTTCTATGTCATCCCCCACAGCAAAGTTTTGCACTAGCTTCATGACACTTGGTTGTTTCTCCCACTATTACTGCTAGACTTGGTGTGCTGTTTGAAATTTATGTCCAATTCTTTTAAATGCACTTCATGAGCCAACTACCGTTTCCTCTCTGTTAAGGCCTTTTCAGCATCACCTTTCTTCTTGGCCAAGGCAATTTCAGTCTCAGCCCTTTTTTCCACCAAGGCCTTCTTGGCAGCTGCCTCCTCTTTGGCAACTGCTTCCTCCTTGGCAGCCACCATTTGTATGATGGGTTTCCTCCACCTTGAGTCTGGCCATCTGAAATATGAACGTTCCCTTCAGCCCCCTTATCCTTAATTTCCTCAAGAGACACATTGCGGGAAGACACTGTTCCAAGCTCTGGCAGGAGACCTCACTTTTGTGAGCAAGTTGTCCTCAGACACCATGGTTAGAAGGTTTCCATTCTTCTCCTTTTTCAATTCCTACTCCTGGTCCTGTGCTGTAGTTAGCAGCTGTTGAGCCTTCTCCTAGGCCTTAAAGTTTTTCTGGAGCTCCCAATTTTTTGAGCTCCTGTTTACTGGTAGTTCTCTCTTCCTACAAAATCTTTCAGGTTCTGACATGGTGTGGCCCTCTAGGTTGCTCAGATCCATCTCTATGTTTTCTGGCTAGTGTTGTAGGTTCAAAAGTCAGGTGAGAATGAGATGCACTATTAAGGGCTGGTCGAGAGTCACCAATGGTCATTGCTGGAGCTTCAAATTGGTAGTCATTGTAGCGCAAAGAACAGGTCTCCCCTGAGCTTCGCATTGGTGGTTTTCATGGCTGGCAATGTCTTGGCATGAAGGGGCCTGTTCACAGTCACAAAGAGCAAAAACTTCAGGATTTCACCTCTACTTTGCTGGATGAGCTCACACCGGTGCTAGCCAATGGGCCAGGGCTGTGAGGCAGCTCTTAGGGATCAGATTCTCACTCTAGCAGAGGCCAGAAGGGCTCAGGCAGACCCAGTTGCAGGTCCAGGCAGGTTCAGTGAAGTAGTTCACCAGGGCAGTTGTGGAGAGACCGCTGGGAGCTTGTTATTTCTCTGCAGCTCACACAGAAGGTAGGCAAATTAACAATTGGAATCACTCAAGTTAAACTAAGGTGAAGGCAAGGTTCAGTCTCCCTTCTCAGACAGTAAGGCAATCCTCAGCAGCAGGGCAGTCCTCTGGCAGCAGGGCAGCCTTCTTTAATGTCCACAGGTCCAGGAGTATTATGATGAGTGACTCTGGAGGTCCAATATTTACACTTGGTGCCAATCTCTATGTACGGGTATCCCTGTCCTACCCCCTTAGCTGGTACTGCAAAGTGCTTTCCCTGTCAAAGCTCCAAACAATCTGCGGTAACAAAAGAGAGGGAAGGCCTGGTGTTAGATTCCTTTGTGTGTGCAGCAGTTAAAGTCCTTTGAAATGTAAGTGAGGCTGGGTACAGCCCCTCCTAGTCATCCTGGTTCCAGGATGGCCCATCATGTCCTCACCTAAGCCTCCATTTTGTTACTTTCTGGAAGCAATACACAAACCCCAACAGCAGAACCATTAACAGTCAATTGGTCCAAGAAGCTTGCCGAAAGCACACGTATAGGAGAAGAAAATGCCAACTTTTAAAATGTTGAAGTTTAAAGTTTCAAAGAAATTTAAAATTACAATTAGTTTGATTGTAAACAGTGTATTTCTATCTGCTCCCTGTTAGAAATGGGGTTTCTGGTTGGCTAGGGTATGCACCTCAGCCAGGCAGAACCTACCCACTCTAGGCAGGGCAAGGGAGTTACACGTCCAAGATAACCCCTGCTCACCCCCTTGGTAGCTTGGCACGAGCAGTCATGCCTAACCCGGAGGGAATGTGTAAAGCGTTTGCACAACACACACAACATATGTGACGCAAAATGTACACCACAAAGTAAACACAACACTGAGCTATGCAAAAATAAACTGTATTGCGCAAAACATACACGTAAGTAATACCCTGATACCTTAGCAGCTGTCAGAACGTTACACAAGTTACTAATACTCTGCAAGAATACACAGTTGTCACATTAGAACACGTAAGTACTCAGAATTCTGCAACATAAGCAGTAGTCAGGAATTACAGTAAGAATTCTATGCACTTGTCATGAATAACTCCTAAATACCCATAAAAGGAATATTAGAAAACATCTCAGAAGTCACATAAATACATATCAGCAAACCATGCCCATAAAAGGAACATTAGCACATAAATGTAATGTCACCAAAGCAGGTAGGAGACCTATAAACCCCCTAAGGTCTATACTAGGCTCCTGGAGCCCATATCTCTGGAAAAGTACCTGTTTGTGACGAAGAGGCACTCCTCGTGCCTAAAAGAGGAGCATAGGGGGCCCCTGGTGCTCCTGTGCACAAAACGGGGGCCACGGGGTGCTCCTGGGGGAGAGGGGTGGTCGGCACCCTCTCCTCAGGGTAAACGGGCCCCTCTGGGGGCCCACGATTTTGGTGGGGGGCCTGCCTCGGCCTTCTCACACCCTGTCCACAGGGTGGGGGCCAGACGAGGCCCAACAAACACTTATTGGGGCGAGAGTAAGGGGGCCTCCGTTGAGGTCTCCCTTCCCCATTTTAACAAGACAAAACACCAGTTTTCACAAAAGAGAGGAGCGTCCTGCTCCTATGGCAGAGACCGGGGGAAGGCCCCGTGCCTTCCCCTGCGTCCTGCTGGTCTACTTTTGAAGCTCAGACCCCTCCTGGGGCCCGAGAAGACACTTGCCCGCACCCAATGTGGTGGCGAGTGCTTTGAGAAGGTTCCCGGCCGCCGCAGTGATTCCGGAAGATGGGAGGTGGCTGGTGCCCCGGGGATACTCCCAAGATTGGATCGTGCCCCCGGGGCATAGACAGGAGCACGATTGCTCTTCTGGGATTCTCCTTGTCCCACACTAAACAACAATCCAACGCCCGGGCTGCAGCGGTGATCCTGGGGGTAATTACGAGGCGCTTTTCAAAGCACCACAGCTGGATTTGCAGCCCGGGTGGCGGCAGTGATTTTTTTTGGCAAACGAGGAGCACTTTAGAAATCGCTTTAGGGCCACGAAGGAGCGTTCTAGCGGCACTATACAGCCACAGCAGCAATCCTCGTGCTGGAAGAAGTTTACAGAGGCCAGGGGCCACAGCACCCTGCCTCTGAGACAACAGGTAAAAGAGGGGCACAAGGCTGGAGAACTCAGCAGAAGTTCAGCACAACAAGGAGGTGCAGGCAGTGGCAGTTCCTCCTGGTGACCAGGCAGATCACAGGTCGGCACAGCAGCAGCAGTCCAAGGTAGTCCTGGCGAGTCCTTTCAACAGCGTCCTGTCCAGCTCCAGGTAAGGTTCCTGGAGTTCCCAGAATGTCCAAAATGATGTCTAAATTGTAGGTAAAATTCCCCTGTACTTATACTAAGTTTTCAGTGTGTTTTACAATGGGTAGGAGAGGGTGTTCCAACCAGTTACAACTGGTTCTGGGAGTGCCCTTTCTCTCCTCCAGCACAGGCTCCAAACATCAGTAGGGGGTAAACGACTCTATTGTGTGAGGTCAGGGCACAACCTTTACAAATGCAGGTGTGCCCCGCCTCTCCCTTCTCTCAGCCCAGGAAGGCTTTACAATATGTAGATGCACCTCTGTGACACTTTCACCGTCCCTGTGTTCAGGCTGTCTGAAAAGTATGCCCCAAATGTCAGTCTCCCCAGATGTGGATTGGAGGCAAGCTGCAAAACACCAAAGTCATAAGCACAGATAAATACACTAGAAGTGTCATTTCTGTGATAGTACTAAAAAATACACCTACACCAGTAAGCAGCATTTCTCACCACTATCACAACCATACCAAACATGCCTACGCTACCCCTCATAAATCAGACAATACCCCTTATACATAAGGCAGGGCATTTCCAATGCAATCCTATGAGGAGGCAGCACTCACAGCAGTGAGACACCAAGTTAGGCTGTTTGTCACTACCAGGACAGGCCACGCAACATGGCACATGTCCTGCCTTCTACATACATGGCACCCTCCTCAAAGGGCAGCTAGGGCATACCTTAGGGGTGACTTACTTGTAGTAAAAGGGGAGTTTTGGGCCTGCAAGTAAATTTAGATACAAGGTCCCTGTGGCAGAAAACTGCATACACAGGCCCTGCGCTAGCAGGCCTTAGATAGGTTTGACAGGCTACTTCAGTGGGTGGCGAAAGCAGCGCCGCAGGCCCAATAGTAGCATTTAATTTACAGGCCCTGGGTATAGGGATACCACTTTACAAGGGACTTATAGGTAAATTAAGTATGCCAATTAGGTATGAGCCAATCATACCAATTTTGTAAGGGAGAGCACATGCACTTTAGCACTGGTTAGCAGTGAAAAAGGGCTCAGAGTCAAAACATCAGCAAACAAAGGTCAGAAAAATAAGGAGGCAAAAAGCAAAAAGTCTGGGGAATTACCCTGTAAAAGGGCCAGGTCCAACACTCCCCATCCAAATTTATCACCTATTAAATCTAAAGAGGTAACCTACTGTTAGTAAATGGGAGAGATGGGCCATAAAACAGTGAAAAACAACAATAGGGTTTTTTATTTCACTAGCAACACATTTCAAACTTAAGTACACATGACCTACTTTTACATACAATGCACTCTGTTCTATGTGCCTTTATGGTTTATCGTAAGGGTGACATGTGTATTAAAAGAAAGGTTTAGGCCTAGAGAAAGTTTTATTTTGCCAGGTGGATATGGCAGTTTAAAACTGCAATACAGGCTGGGACACTTTAAAAGGCAACGTTACTGGGTGACACAATGAGTGCTGCAGGCCCATATGTAGTATTTAGTTTATAGGCTCTGGGTACATGCAGTACCATTTACTAGGTCCTTACAGGTAAACTAATTATGCCAATTAGTTGTAGTCCAATTTTACCATGTCTGAAGGAGAGAGCACTTGTTAGCAGTGGTGCAGAGTCCCAAAGCCAACAAAAACAAATTCAGCAAAACAGAAGGAAAAATGTTTGGCCTGGTGGTGTTCCACTGGCAGGTGCTGCTAGTGGTAGCAGCGCCCCTTCCTGTCTCCTGCCGGAAGACCCCCTGGATCCAGGTCAGTCGTGTCTCCGACAGAGGAGGGGGTGTGTGGGGTGTTGTGTGTGTGTGTGTGTGGGGGTGCATTATGTGTGTGCGTGATTGCGGGTGTGTGCTGAGTGTTGATTGCGTGCTTGAAGTATGGAAGTGTAAGTGCACGTATGTATAGAAATCATAATGCATGTCTGCGTGTATGTATTGTAGTTTGTGCGGATGTGTGTGTGATTGGATGTATGCATGTGTGTATTTATGTGTGAACAAGTGTGTGTCTGCGTGTGTGTGTGTGAATGGGTGTGTCGATGTATGGGGGTGGGAAGGTGTTTGGAGGGGTAGGGGGAGAGGAGGATGTTTGGAGGGGTATGGGGTAGGGGGTAGGGGCCTCCTGTCAGTGACAGGGAAGGAATTCCCTGCAACTGATAGGCCCTACCGCCATGGTTTTCGTGGCGTTAAACAATGGCGGTAGGTAGGGGTCATAATCCCGCAGGCGGCACAATGGTGGCCGCAGGGCTGGAGATGGTTACCTCCAGCCCAGGGGCTGCTACTGCATGGCGGTCGGAGTGTGTCATAATGTGGCGGTAAGTCCCGCCAGCCTGTTGGCGGTACTACTGCCACATTATCGCCGACTGCCGGGGTCATAATGACCCCTGAGTGATTTGCCCAGAACCACAGGATGTCGGGCCAATACAGAAACTCAAACCAGGCTCCCAGCTCCAAAGTCGACAGCTCTGGCTGTTACACCACATCTTACTTTATTAAAATTCCAAACATATGCTTCAACAATCTTTCAATTACGTTCATATTTCTTTCAATTTCCATGTAGACTACTACATTATGAGCCACTCTATTTCTTCTTTTTCAGAGCACTGTTAACATCAGTAACCCAAGAAAGCCATCAAGACTCACACATCTGTAACAATCAATTTACTTGTTTACTCTATTTGTAAAGTAAATGAAACCATTTGACAGAATGCTGAAACTGCCATAATACTCATCCAAATGTCGCCTCCCACTCTCTATCCCATGAAACAGTGCTTAAAATAGAATCCATCACTCTGCCTTTGGTTTATGATGTCACCAGAACAACTCAAGGACTGAAGCTTCCAATAGTACAGTGTTCTTATGTAGTCTGTACACTGCAGCTTGGGAATCGAATCTAAAACTAATATGCAGTTGTTTGTCCCAAAAACTACACATCATGTTCTTGTAGGTATTTGCAAATGTGTAGACGTAAGATGTGTCATCATATGTTGTGTTAAAGAGCTGTGATATTTTGAATCATGTCCTTATTTTGTGCAGTTTAGTGTGAGAGGAGAAATAAAAACAGAAAGAAAGTGATAAAGAAAAACACAATAGAAAGCAGGCAAGGAATAAGAAGATCAATGTGAAAAAGATGGTAAATAAAGGGAAAGAAAGGAACATTAAGGGCATATTCATGACCAGGTTTGAGTAGCTCTTGTGGCATGGAACCTGGTGCAAGAGTGACACAAACTTTGAGTCACTTTTTTGGAGCGCGCAAAGCCACCTTGGCTTCAAAGATATGGAATAAGGTGACGCAGGTCCAATCACTGCGATACCTTAGTCTGCACTAGGGAGCCATTCCATGGGTGTTGCATGGGTGTTCCCACTTAACTCTCATGGATTTTGACACAACCACAGATTTACAGGTACTTGTAAACCTGAGGATGCACCAAATTCTGATGCCTCCCCAAGGGAGGCATTACAAGGAGAATTCTCTCTATTTTCCCCTGTTTCTTCCTCCTTCTATATGTGCTGCATTCTGCAGCGCCCATTGAAAGAGGAATATGCCTCCCAGGGTTGTATTTGTACAGGAAGTTGTCCCTTAGCATTAGCGCTAGGCAGCCCATTGTGCACCAGGGTAAGGAGGAATAGTCAGGAATGTGCCGTATACCTTAAATACGACATATTCAAGTGTTTTTTTTGTGTTTTGGACCTATGGGAATTATCATGCCATTGCCCTTGTCATCTGGTACTGCCTTTTTTTTGTATGACCACCTGTTCATCTAATCCATTTGTGGACTGTCAATGAGGCCTAACTTCCCTAATGGTAACTTGGAGTTCCTCCTCACGGGAATAGTCCAAGGCTGAGTTTGGAGCTAGACATCATTACCTGAACATAGCATCTCAGTAGTGTGTGCGTGCTTGACAGATTAGTCATCTTGCAGAATCATGTATATGCTATGAGCCATGTACCCTAGCTCTATAACTATGAGGGTGGCACAAAGCACCACTGAGGCTGTATCACAACAGACTTAGGTCATGATACACTAATACTTTTAATATCTTAATTTCCATCCTGTGATTCACAAGCACATGAACAGACAGGCATGCAGACATGTAGCTGGCTGTCAGTCATGGTCCAAACACATTACTAATGAAGATGTAGGTCCCTCACATAAAACATATGCTGCAACTACCATACTCTACTTTGTTTCTTTGGTGATAGCAACCCAGGTGTCACTGGCATACATGTTGACATATTCCAGCATGTTTTGTCACACTGCTACAGGGACAGATCTGTTGTCTCTGAAAATATACAGGCCCTCATTTGTGGTATTTTGGCATAGGGTCGCACAGCAAGGCACCGTGCTGTGCTGCCTCATTCCAAAGTGAAAGGGTAGGAATGCACTGTACCTATGCAATATGGTGCATTCCTGTTCATTCTCCCTGTGCTGGTGATGTTTCAGCAGCCTTGCTCCAACATAGAAACCTCTCCACCGTGGTTTCAGGGTGCCTCCATTGCATGCAGGATTATTTTTGTGCATAAAAAATCCTAAGCTGCATTTTCCTTTTTCTACTTGTGCTGCCGAATGCTGCACACATAGAAAGTGGAAAAATTAGGAGGAAAAAAATACATTTCTCCTTGCTAGGCCTCACATTGGAAGGTGTACGGATTTTACACTCCCCCATGTCTATCTTGACGTAGTAAATTGAGTGAGGCATTAAAATCCATGGGTGTTGCGTGGAAAATACACCACAGTATCCATGGAATGCCTCCCGGGCGCAGAGTAAGCCAATTCAGCTAATTGTGCTGCGTTGCCTTACTCAAGATTTATGAGTCCATTCAAAGCCATGCAGGATGGCTTTGTGTAGCTTCAGAAATTGCTTTGAGAGCCCTGTGTCACTTACATAGTACAAATGTGACCCAGACCTCTCAAAACATAAGACCATAGTGTGTAACACAGCAAGTCTGTTTGATCACCATATTCATCAGTGAAACTTACATATGTCATCTGGAGATCCCAAAAACATGCTGCATGGCTGAACATACGAGGATGAATTTAGTTGGGACATATGCTTTAGGATCACAATGTGTGTGATTCAGATTTCATTACACCTCTGAGTAGCATTGATGCACTTCATCTGGCCCATCTTCCTGCACAAACTGGGACTTTAAAAACTGACGCGTGCCCAGGCATGTTTCACCATGCTCAACATATGTTGACAAAATATCTTATGGTTTGTGCCATTTGCTGTTCAAGGTAATGTGTCTGTGTGGAACACATGCAGTGCATGTGCCAGATGAAACTCACTTTTCCCAGAGCTACATGATTATAAGTGTGCCACTCTAAGTACATTCTAAAAGATTGGTTACTTTGTGTTGGTCTGCTTACATACATCCTACAGTCTCAAAATGATTTGACATTGAGCAGACCTAAACAAACTTTGGCACAGTTCTGTACATATTCACAGACTGACAGCTCAATGATGGTAGCTGAGTGTTAGCTCCCACCACAGATCTAAATTAGTCAGTTCCTCATCACACAAAGACAGACATCAAAATGGTACATGCATGTAACCATCACTGACAATGATAGCATTGGGGTCCTGGAATGCTTGCACCTTTCCCCATGAGAATGGAAAACGTCCACCTAAGAGACATGAAAGAGGTAATAGAATTGTAAAAAATCCTATTACACATATTAACATTTGTATTCACTTATCTATAATATCCCCATATTTCAGAAGTACACAACCACACTAATACACATATAGAAATATGCCCGGTTCATTACACACATCTACCCAGTTAGTAGACCTGAGCAGACTGGATGGTGGAGTTCAAATGTTACCATCCTGACATGGCTGGAGCATGTGTCAAGGATGTGATTGATTAAGAAATGGGGATGTGCAAATTTCTAAAGGCTTTCCAGGGGAGGCACACAGAGAAGACATGCCTTGATGTCTCCTCTATTTGTTCTCTTTCCATGTGTGCTGCATTCTGTAGCACATATAGGTGATTAGTTATGAGAACCCTGCATTACTTTTGCAACATGTAAAATGGTAGATGCATGGTGCAGGGCTCTTATAAAGCTTTAAGAAGCCACGCACCTTGGGTGGCTTTGAGTAACCTCAGAAATCATGAGTAAGGCAACGCTACGCAAATAGTTGCCTTACTCTGTGCCCAGGAGGTGACCATTGGCTTTGCAGTGAGTTTTGCCATGCAACACCTATGAAAGTTGATGCAGCCCCAGATTTACAAAGTGATGTAAACCTAGGGAAGTGTCAATTCCAGATACCTTGTGAGGTGAGGTGTAACGAGGAGAAATATATTATTTTCTCCTCTTTTTTCCTCTTTCCATGTGTGCTGTACTATGCAAAAACTCCATGTAGGATTGCTTTCATGCAGGAAGGTGCCCCTTCCGGCACAAAAAACAATCCTGCCTGCAACAGAAGCATCCTTGCACCATGGTACAAGGGTATCTGCCTTGGTGCAAGGCTGGCAAAATGGCCACAGTGCGGGGGGAAAAGGACAGGAATGCACCATTTTGTTTAAACTACGGTGCACGCCTTTCCTTTCACCTTGGCATAGGGCAGGCAAACAAGGTATAATGCTGCACAGGCGTATGCAAAGTAATAGAAATGAGGGCCTAAGGTCCCTTACTTTACATCATATCCTCATATATTTTTACATAGATATTCATATTTCACGTCCTAATATAGCAGTAATACACAACAGAATTACGAATCATGTTGATGTTTAGCATCTAACTTACAATATGCAGACAGAACATACGTACATACTGATAGGTCCAACAATCTCAAGACCCAGGTAGTCAATCACATCTGCCTCCCTCAGGATGATGTCCGCCCATCTGTGCTTCAGTTAATGGGTAGTGTGTGACATCTGGAAAGCCTGCTCATGGTGCCTGTGCACCCGCTCCTATTGGTCCTTCTTGTCTTTAGCTGGGTACCTCTGGCTCACCCGGCCACCAACTGCAAGCATCCGAAGGAAGTAGTGTGAAATGAGCCAAGTGAGGCCTCCCAGCTGTGGCTCTGTAAAATTCTGTCCCCTCGCAGCCATGATCCCACACCTCAACAAACCAAAAACTATCTTACCCACCTAAATGCTACCCCCTGCTGACCATACCTACCCCAAAAGAAAACAAAACAACTAGAAGTACCACCAACAGTACAATGAGAACAGACTAGATAAAACAATGACACAGGACAATATATGAATGAGACAGGGACAACAAACAGACAATACACAAACACACTCTCAGACTCTTAAATACTACCTCCTACACCTTGCACCCACTAGCAGAGAGTAAGTGAAAATGAAAGTAACTTCACACTTCCTAGTTGTCAGCCTGTGACACCCAATGTGTCACTCCCTGCCTTTATCCTACCCATTTTTCACAAATGCTTATTTTGCTCTCTGTTACAGCTATGTTCCTGTCCGTGTGTGCCATGTGTCCTGAATGACTCATACACTTTGCTTATCGTATTCTGGAATATGCATTACTTATACAGTTACCAATAGGTTTACACATGTCTGTTACAGTTCTCTGTGTAATAATAAATGACGAGGATGGCCTGATACATTCTATACTTCTACATCCAGATTTTTATGTAGATTCAGAAGATTACTGTGATGTGTATTTTGAAAAATTCCTGATCATTCTATGTTATACGCACTCACATCATGTGAGAAGTGACAGATTGTTGATCAGAAATGTGGCTAGTTGTTCCTCCTTAGATAGGTTGTGACATTGCCAACATGTTTAACACTGACGCAGACATATGTCCATGTTCAACCATAGATTTAGTTGGTGGCCTACGTAACATTGGCACAGTTGTTTCATTGTTCACTAACTTTAGCATGTGGTTTTGATGCATCAATTAGGTGCAGGTCAGATATGTAACATGTATTATAATGCTATTTATTGAAAGCATTCAACTACTGATTAATGGCAGGGAAGTTCTCATGGTGCACTTTGATACTTAAATATATATTGAAATGTGGGCTATCTTTAGTAGGACACCCTGATGTTGTTACAAGGAGCTGTGTACTCCACATTGAGACACATGCCTTAGCTTTTTTCACACTAGCTTGTAGGGGGGATTGTGTAGTTCTATCCCTTGATTTTAGCCTCATTGCTGTGGCAAATGTATGTTGAGTTTGGTATCCTGAGTATACTGTAGTGCCTTGTCCAGGCTAAAATTTAACTTAAGGTGGTGACTGACATATGACATATCTGGTAGCATTGTGCTTGTCTCACTGAGTGTCACTTTGCTTGAAATATTTGCTTTACATTTGGCCTACTTACTTCACATAACAGGTGAGGCATCACATTGGTTAGAAAAGTCAAGCTACATGTATGTGTGTACGTACACTGTCATTATTGCTGAGAAATATGTGTGTTTTGTACTGCATGTGTCACAATGCTATCCAGGATTGACATTTACACATCTGTGGTGCCTACGCCGTCATGGCATTCCACACATAGACTTTCAACATACTTCTTTCTGTATTTGTCCTGACACTTTGAACAACATACAAGTTTACAGCCAATGAGACACACTTGAACATATCCACAGTACCTGTGCTCACAACACTGACCTTGTGGAACTTTGACTGATAGCAGGCGTTTCTATACCACTGAGAAAACACTGACCACAGTTTTTGATCTTGTGTTGCCTTTGTATTAATAATTAGCTTGACTTTGGTGCCATGTAATTTGATTCAGAGTTCTGTACCCTGTGCATTTGATCTAGTTTCATCCATCCACACAGAGTGAAATAACACATTGCTACTCACTGACATTCTGTTGCTACTGCCATTGAGTAGCAAATTAGTAAGTGCATTTCAATGTATCACATCATTCTCTCCACGTCTCAGTCCATTGTTGCCACTATGTACAGATTACACAAGGGTCAAGATTGTAGGGAAAATATCACTGTGCAGAGCTGCAAGTCACCTGTCTGCACTGCACTGTGTCTAAGAGAAAATACATTAGTGCACAATCTTTAGGCCATGCAGCACATCCCTGATGTCTCCCCTTACACGGGCACACAAGGGGGCATATTTATGAGAGGCCTGCGCCACAGGAGCATCACTTTCTTTGGCACTTCAGGGGCGCAAGTCTCTTGACCATATCCATGAAGCCACACAAAGTCTCTTTGCATGTCTTTGCATGGCCTCATAGATATGGTGTAGGACAAAGCAGTGCAGGTCACTACATTTCCTTATTCTGCATCAGAGAAGTGTTCCATAGGTGCCGCAGTGGGCTTTCCCACTCAACACCCATGGATTTTGAAGTGCCCCAGATTTACTTAATCACATAAACCTAGGGCAGCACCAAAAACCTTACGTCTCCCCAGAGCAGCCATAACGAGGTATTTCCATTTCTTCTTTTTTTTTCCTCTTTCCATGTCTGTTGCAGTCTGCAGCATCCATAGTAAGAGGAAAACACCTCTGAGGATTGTTTTTGTGCAGGAAGATGCTCCTTCCTGCACAAAAACAATCCTGCTTGCAACACAGCCACCCTTTCGTAATAGTGCAAGGGTGCCTGCTTTGGAGCTAGGCAGCCAATTGTGCTCCAACACAGCAGGAGAGGACAGGAATGTACCATATTTCACGGCACATTCCTCTTCTTTCCCATTAGTGTAGGGCAGCTCAGCAAGAAGACTTGTGGTGCTGCCCTACATCAATTCCCCATAAATATGGGTCAGTGTGCTGCCTAGTACAGACACAGACACACTTGCACCACAGTACTTGGGTGCCTGCATTGCATGCAGGATTGTCTTTGTGCAGGGTGGGGGCATCTTCCTACACATGATGTACCCACAGAGCCATAATTGTCTGTGAATGTTTGCCGCGGGCTGCAGCACACATAGGAAATGTTAGTGACTTAGATGACTTTGGTTCAGTTTCCTTGCTACACAATACCTCAGGGACCCAATTGATTTGTCACATTCGAAAGTTTACCTGGTACATATGTCATGAACCATGGCAGTAGCATGGAGACACCCCCACACCACCCATGGGACCCCTCCCTCGCACACAGTGATGCTACAATGCATTTTGGCCAGTATTGCATTGCTTTGTACCTTTACACCATTCAAAGGCAAAGTAAGTGACTTTGCGTGTCTTAACATGTGTGACTTGGGGGTTTGCATTACATGTATACCATGATGCATGCTGCAAGTATTAAGCCACACTCATCTGACATATGGCCTTATTCTCGTCAAATGGCACAGAGATGGCTAACACATCATACATTTGTTACTGTAAGTAGGTCTTCTATACCTTCGCTGCCAGGCCTTTCCCCCTCAGAAGCCAGGCCTTTTTCTGGCTATTTGGGACAGTTTGAGCTTAGGCCCTTATAACTTTTTGTCCACATAAGCTACCCACACCAAATTTGTGTCCTTACGTTCCAACATCCCAGGGATTCTAGAGGTATCCAGACTTTGCGAGTTACTCTGAAGAAGACCAAGAAATTAGCCAAAATATAGCAAAAATCTAATTTTTTTTAAAAACTGAGAAAAAAGGGCTGCAGTAGAAAGCTTGTATTTCTTCCCCTGAAAATGGCATCAACAAAGGGTTTGTGGTGTTACAATTACCATCTCCCCAGCTTTCAGGAACAGGCAGACTTGAATCAGAAAACCAACTTTTTCAAAAATGTTTGGCATTTTACTGGGACATATCACATTTTTACTATTTTTTTGTGCTTTCAGCCTCCTTCCACTTAGTGACGAAAAGGGGTGTGAAACCAATGCTGGATCCCTGAAAGATAAACATTTCTAGAAAGTAAACAAAATCCTGAATTCAGCAAGGGGTCATTTGTGTAACTCCTACAAAGTTTTCCTACAGAAAATTACAGGTGAAATAAAAATATGTTTGAATTGAGGTAAAAAAACAGTCATTTTTCTCCACGTTTTACTCTGTAACTGTTTCATGCAATGTAATTTTTTTGAAAGCAATATACTGTTACGTCTGCTGGACTCTTCTGGTTGCGGAGATATATAGGGCTTGAAGGTTCATTAAGAACCCTAGGTACCCAGAGTCAATAAATGAGCTGCCCCTTGCAATGGGTTTTCATTGTATACTGGGTGTGCAGCAATTTATTTGGAAAAATATAAAGACTCAAAAATAGGTATCAAGGAACCCTTTGCATTTCCAAAATGTGCACAAGATAAGTTGTTGAGAAGCAGTGGTTATTTGCACATATCTGAATACCGGGGTCCCCATACTAGCATTTGAATTACAGTGCATTTCTCAAATAGATGTCTTTTTTACACACTGTCTTACATTTAGAAGGCAAAAATGTAGAGAAAGAAAAGGGGCAATAACACTTGTTCTTCTATTCTGTGTTCCCCCAAGTCTCCCGATAAAAATGGTATCTCACTTGCGTGGGTAGGCCTAATGCCTGCAACTAAGAAACGCAACATGGACACATCACATTTTTACATTGAAATCTGATGTGTTTTTGGAAAGTGCCTAGCTGTGAATTTTGGCCTCTAGCTCAGCCGACACCTAAGTAAACCTACCAAACCTGTGCATTTTTGAAAAGTAGACACCTAGTGGAATCTAGGATGGGGTGACGTGTGGGGCTCTCTCCAGGTTCTGTTACCCAGAATCCTTTGCAAACCTCAAAATTTGACCGAAAAAACATTTTTTGCTCACATTTTGGTGACAGAAAGTTCTGGAATCTGAGAGGAGCCACACATTTCCATCCACCCAGTGTTCCCTCAAGTCTCCCAATAAAAATGGTACCTCACTTGTGTGGGTAGGCCTAGTGCCCGCAACAGGAAATGCCCCAAAACACAATGTGGACACATCACGTTTTCCTAAAGAAAACAGAGCTGTTTTTTGCAAAGTGCATAGCTGCGGATTTTGGCCTCTAGCTCAGTCGACACCTAGGGAAACCTACCAAACCTGTGCATTTTTTAAAAATAGACACCTAGAGGAATTCAGGCTGGGGTGACTTGTGGGGGTATCACCAGGTTCTGTTACCCAGAATCCTTTGCAAACCTCAGAATTTGTCTAAAAAAACACTTTTTCCTCACATTTTGGTGACTTAAAGTTCTGGAATCTGAGAGGAGCCACACATTTCCTTCCACCCAGTGTTCCCCCAAGTCTCCCAATAGAAGTGGTACATCACTTGTGTGGGTAGACCTAGTACCCGCAGAAGGAAATGCCCCAAAAAACAACATGGACACATCACATTTTCCCAAAAAAACAGAGCTGTTTGTTTCAAGGTGCCTAGCTGTAGATTTTGTCCTCTAGCTCAGCTGGCACCTAGGGAACCCTACCAAACCTGTGTATTTGTGAAAATGAGACACCTAGGGGAATCCTGGATGGGGTGACTTGTGGGGCTCTCACAAGGCTCTGTTGCACAGAATCTTTTGCAAACCTCAACAACTGACCAAAAAAACACTTTTTTCTCACATTTCGGCGACAGAATTTTCTGGAATCTGAGAGGAGCCACATATGTCCTTCCACTGAGCGTTCCCCCAAGTCTCCCAATCAACTTGTGTGGGTAGGCATAGTGCCCGCGAAAGGAAATGCCCCAAAACACTAAGTGGACACATCAAAATTATCAAATACAAAACTACTAGTTTTGGCGGGGACACCTGCCTTTTTGGTCCTGGGCTCAGAAGCCATATAGGGAAACCTATCAAACCCAAACTAGACACCAGAGGGAGTCCAGGGAGGTGTGACTTGCATGGATCCTCCAGTGATTTCTTACCCAGAATCCTGAGCAAATCTCAAATTTAGCTAAAAAAGACATTTTTCCCACATTTCTGTGTGGGTTCACCGCAATGGTATAAATTTCCTACCACCCAATGTTCCCCTCAGTCTCCCGGTAAAAACGATACCTCACTCGTGTAGGTGGGCCACCTGCCTGTGTCAGGGAAGAGCCAAAAACATGTCGAAATTGAGGGGGAACCAAAACGTTCCAAAAGGACAGTTTGAAAAAAAAAATCATTTTCAGGCTGACAAGTGGGGCAGAACTTTTATCGGTATGGATGAAACAATGCTGGGTGGTAGGGATTTTGTGGACTCCTGCAGATTCCGGAAGGTTCCATCACAAAAAAGTGTGAAATATGTGTGATTTCCAGCAAAGCTGGATCTTTGCAGGGCATTGTGGGTACGGAAATGGTGCAAGTGCATGTGAAGTACACCACCCTGGACTCACCCAGATGTTTAGTTTTCAGATGTGTCTAGGTCTTGTGGATTTTCCTACACAGCAGCGTCCCAAAGTCCAAAAAGTGCAGCCCTCACCATTCCAAGAGGGGCGATTTTGCAAGTTAGACAAAGCTCTCATGGCCCAAATGTAAAACCAAAACACCAAATAATTGAATGTCCACTAGCTTGCTGTGAGATAAGATGTTTTAGTGTGTGGGGGATAGCTGAAAGACTGTTACACCCTTCAGTTGGGGTGGGGGCATCACCATGCCCATACTGGTTGGTTGCCACCACCCCACTATTTTTTTTTTTATTCCCTGGCATCTAGTAGGTTTTCTGCCCCCCCCGGGGAGTGAATCGGACGTAATTGCCCCATCTGCCCACCGGTGGGCAGAACAGCTTTGGCCTCATTTATTTGGGGTAGGGTTATGGTCATACCCCACCCTCTTTTTTTGAAAAAACTTCCCTGGTCTCTGGTGGGCTTTCTGCCCCCCCTTGGGGGCAGATGGGCCTTCCATAAATAGGCCAATCTGCCCCCAAGGGGAGCAGATATGGCAAACTATAATGTGCACCCATGGGGAGTGACCCTTGCCCAAGGGGCTGCCCCCCAAACAAAACACACACATACACACACACCAATCACTGGTGCCTAAGTGGTTTCTGTCCCCAAGGGGGGCAGAAATGGCCTAAAATAAATTTGCCCCCCAGGGGAGCGACCCTTGCCTAAGGGGTCACGTCTCATCTGTAAAGAAAATTTAAAAATAAAAATCCCTGGCGCCTAGTGGTTTCTGCCCTTGGGGGCAGATCGGCCTAACAAAAAAAGGCCAATATGCTCCAAGGGCGGCAGAAATGGCCTAAAATAAATTTGCCCCCCAGGGCAGCTTCCTTTGCCTAAGGCGTCACTCCCCTTGCGTGAAATTGTCACAAAAAAAAGAAATCCCTGGTGTCTAGTGGTTTCTGCCCCCCAGGGGCAGATCAGCCTAATCACAATGGGCCAATCTTGATCTGCCCACGGGGGCAGAAAAGGCCATGAAAATAATTGCCCCCTGGGGTGCGACTCTTGCCCAGCTAGCACTTCCCCCGAGGGCCAATACTAGGACGTAATGGTTACATCCATGGTGCCTAAGCGCCACAGCCATGGATGTAACCATTACATCCTTGGCGCCCAAGGGGTTCATGTACTTCACTATTGTTTACCAACAAGTAGGTCATTCCCTTATCCCCCATTCTGGAACAGGTCATTTGTGATGGAGCTCCTGAAGATGTATGCATCATGAGAACTCCATTAGTGTCTTGCCAGCACATTTGTGAAGATCCCCTGATGGTCCACAGTGGCTTGTACGTTGATAGAGTATGTATGCTTTGGGTTCCTATACAGGGAAACCATTTGCACCTGTGTAGTCCATAGCCCCTAAGACATGTTGAAACCCAGAAATGGCATAGAAGCCTTGCTTATTGTCCAGCTGTTGTTGTTGTGTCTTGTGGAAAAGGAGGTGCTGGTGTGGGAGGCGATGGTTGCATCCAGGACTGAGGGAAGGAATGCAGAGAAATATGGCCTGGATATTCCTGTCAGTCTGACTTTTGTGGTCTGGAATGAACCGGATGCCAGCATGTGGAGGAGTGCCATCAGCTTGACCTGTGGAGGGATGTTGGTGGGCCTGTCACCTGGTGGATGCAGCCTTGGTGAAATCTGGTTCAGCAGACATATGATGGACTCTCTCCTGAGTCTATAATATGTGATAACCTCATCCTCCCTAAACTCAAAGAGGGGAATCCTCTGGCAGTAGACATGCTCCCTTCTACTGCACTGCCTATGTGGTAGTGGTGGTCGTGGTCTCCTTGCTGCTCCCAGCTGAAGAATAAACACCTCCATGGCATAGTTGAGTTTGCCACACTGTTTGTGTGTGTTATCTTTATGTACTAGAGCCACTGCATCATTTCTTACTCCTGGGTTGCTAATGCACACAAGTTTTGATGCATTTCAAGCTTTGAGAGCTGCGTGCCAACTGTGTCACTTCTTCAGAACCCATAAATATCACTGTGTCAGTTTTATGTTAGAATTTATGAGGGAAGGCCTACCGTACATATTTTAAGATCTGTGTGGTGTAGCCGGGTCTGGCCCAGGTATTTTCCGACTCAGGTATAAAAAAACTGACTCATTGGCCCTAAAGCGTTGCCTTGTGAATATTGCTTACTGACTGTGTCACCAGTTCATCAAAAAAAAAAAAATGACACAACAGCAACACAAGCCACTTGTAAATATGTCCCTAAATGCATATAATGTTAGACAGCTAACAATAGAAACAAGAAGGAATGTCTGAGTGTTAATATTTGGCATTGCTCGTCTTCTCCTTAAACAACCTTTGCTTAACTCAACTTTTCTTTCTGATGTCTGGTCAAGCTTTATTGTCCCTTGCATCTCAATAATACTTGGCTGGATTGTTTACTTCCACCGGATGGTAAATGCCCCACTGAATTGTCCATGTGGAAAATCAGAAGATTAAATCCTGCTGGGCTGATTTAGTCTGCCATCCTTTTCAGATTGGTATTAGAGTCTATTATATGTAGTGTTTTGAAACAGTGGAAGTGTTGTATAAAAACAACTTATTTTGGTAAGATCTGAAGTAACTTTAGCAGTAACTGCTTCTTTCCATCACTTTGCTTTCTTCCCTCCACTTCTAACCAAACACATTTGGAGTCCACAGCCTCTAGAGCTGAGAAGACAGAGTGCTATGCTTCCCAGATCTTTTTTGCTGTTGCCTTGTGCTTTCATTTTCTCCATGATGTTGTCTCATTGAGATGGAGGCATGGACATCTACTGCCTACAGGTACTTGGCTTGCATGGGAGGCTTGATGTCTTCTGCTAATCCTTGTCTCTAGTGATCATGTGCGGCTTTTGGTCTCATAACTTGGCCTTCTCTTTCTGACATCAAAATAGCTCTTGCATACTAGGCTCATCTCTTTTTTGCACATTGTCTGCCACATCAAATGTGCAGTATGTGAATCTTTTAAATTGATTTGTTGATTTAGCTTGCAATCGGTGTAAAACGCAATTCCTTGGGCATCAATGTTATTTTGTTTTTCTGAAACAAAGTATGTTAGACAGGGTAATGTATTTTAGTACTCAAACCTGAAGTTGGTAGATTGGCTAGTAGTGGCTTGTAATATTTACAAAAAATATATCATAATAGGTTTATAAATGCATGGTTTCCCTGGGTGTTATTTTTCATTTGTTCTGAGATCAGGCAACAAAGGGACAGTGGGTCTTTTGTTAGGGTTTGGCCGATGTACCTGTATGAAGAGTGCATTGGTGTCAGTGGCACTCTAAGACACATTTTGACAGATGTCCTGTATCCGACACACTTTAAGCAAGGCCCAATGTGTTGTAAAACTAGAAACCATCAGGCCCATAATTACTTGAAAATGATGCAGTGTAGAAGGGTGCCTGCATTGGTGCTATGCTGCCAATTGTGTGCAAGCACAGAGGAAAATACAGGGATATGTTGCTGTAAATAGAATCATCCTGTACTTCACACAATTGAAAGCCTAGCGCCAATGCAGGCACCCTTGTACCATGGTGCAAGGGTGATTGCGTTGTGGGGATGATTGTTTATGTGCAGGAAGAAACACCTTCCTGCACATTAACAATCATTTTAATGATGTTGTCCTCCTTCTATTTGTGCTACAGAATGCATCACATAAAGAAAGAAGGACCAAAAAACAAGGAGGAGTAAAGGTATTTCTCCTCGTTGCACCACTTTTATGCCACCCATGGGGTGGTATAGAAATCTGACGCATGCCCAGATTTATGAAACTTTGTAAGTCTGGGAATGCTTCAGATTCCATGGGTGTTCTGTAGGAACACCCACAGCAACACCCATGAACACCCCTTTCAAGCAAACTTATGCGTGGAAGGGGGCCATGTTTACAAGGCCATGGAAAGGTATGTAGTTTGGCTTTACATGGCCTTGTAAATATGTGTGTGCACACTGCTCCACCAGAGCATGAAAAAAATCACACTCCGGTGGCATTATTTTACCGCAGGGACCTTATAAATATGCCCCTCGATGGCTTAAATTTCCAGTTCAACTATATGAGCAGCTTATCCAGTTCAGGTTTTGTTTGCTTTTTGGCAGTTGTAGTCCTGCATGTATAATGATACCAACAGTGCTACAAATACCACAATTCAAAGAAAAATAGGACTGGGTGAGCCCCTCTTGCACGAGTTCCGGGAAAATGACAGCATGCCATATACCCTTTTAAAAACTGGGCCCTGGTGTGTCATTATCATGCCCAAGCTAAAAAATAATCAGCACAATACAGCAACCGTTGTGTAATGTTGCTTAATTTAAAAAAATTACACAGTGCCATTAATTGAGCACTTGCTGGCATGTCATGCTGGAGTTGTTCTACACAACTTCAGTTGTTTAGCTTTATGTTCTTAAAATGTTCCATGGTTCAGTTTTTATATTTGTCCAGATCTGTCTGTTAAGTTCAATGCAAAATGAAATGGACTCTTCCAGTGGGACAAGTCCTTGACAATTCTGTGACTGGGTCAGTAAACTGTGCAATATTAAAACTATGGAGTATTCATGACTTTCAAATAGGTATAAATATTTGTAAAACAAAGGTTCACTTAAACCTTGTTGCACCACGTACTGTGCAGTCCAGTTTAAAATAATGATTCAGGGCAATATTCCCAAAATACAATATGTAAAATGTCATGGACCATTAAGTGCTTATGTACTGTATTTTGCAGACTTTTTAATATCTGAGCAACAAGTACATAAGCTCTTCATGAGAAAGTGAATTAATATTTGGGGACGGTGGTCACCCACCCAAAGAAATAATAATAATAACTGATCAGAGTGAACCCTTATGGTCCACAATTAACTGGAATTCAACTCCATTGTGAACTCCGTGGTAGCTATGGCACGGAGCAGACAGGCTTAATTTAGAGCAATGTGAATGCAGTAACAGTAATAAAGGCATAACACTAAACAATAAAAATCACAAAGCATATTAAAAAAATAGAGTACATTTTTATTAAAAAAGACACCAGAACAAAAATAATCAAATGGTGAGATTTAAATTAAAGTTGAGCTACAAATAACTAAGGGACAATGATAGTCTACTGAAGCTGTAGAACAGGACCTAGGTGCTATTTCACACCCACTATGATGGAGCGCGGTTTGGATACACTAAGCAGGTCCATCCTGCAGGTCTCATTTAGTTTTATAGCAAGCTGGCTTTCGAAGATATACATTGCACAGCACAGCAATTGTAGACACTCTAGACACTGCAATGTTCAGTATCTAAATAAAGAAGTATACTTGAGCCTAGTATTAAACCTGGCCCTCTCTGCAGGGTCACCCCCAAGCATTTTGCCATTTAGACTCCACTTTTTGCTGAATTGATTTTGTTAACCTTAGTACTCTGTGCACTTTATCAATGCTAACTAGTGCTAATGTGCTTGTGCTCTCCCCTTAAAACAAGCTAGAACTGGCTTACACCCAATTGGTATATTTATTTTACTTATAAGTCCTTAGCAAAGTGGTACTACATATGCCCAGGGCCTGTCAATTTTAAATGCTACTAATGGGCCTGCAGCACTGTTCGTGCTACCCACTTAAGTATCCCTTTAAACATGCTTCAGGTTTGCCATTGCAGTGCTTGTGTGTGGACTTTTAAAGTGCTGTGTAACCTGGCAAAATAAACCCTTTTCCAGACTCAAAACTGTCCTTTTTAATACATATGTCACTCCTAGGGCTGGCCCTTTACAGCCCAGAAGGCAGGATGCAATGTATTTACAAGGTTGGAGACATACTTTTCAGATTTATATGTCCTGGCAGTGAAAAACCATGACATTTGTTTTTCACTACTGCAAGGCCTATCTCTCCCATTGCATAACATTTCAGTTGCCTTACAACATTTTATAAGTGTAGTTTCCAAATGGGAAGATATTACTAGTTCATGTTTGATGTCTCTGAAATCACAATTTCAAATTATTCTAACTTATGGTGAAGTCGGATTTTGAACTGTGATTCTGAAAATGCAATTTTTACAAAGTTGCCATTTTCTTGCCATAGCCATTTTGTACCTGTAAACTGTCTTGTGTCACATGACTGGATATAACTGACAGTTAGACTTTGTGAATTCCTCCCAGACACTCACACAATAGGGGGATTAGATGTGCCTAAATAGGCCATCTGCTGGCAGTATGGAGGAGGGAGCTTTGCACAGCCACACTTGCAACTGAATAGCCTGTGCTCTGCCTTCTCAAAAAAGGACCTAACGCTCCCACATTGTTACTGCAGCCAGCTTGAAGTCAGAACAGGGGAGGTAGGGAATTACATGTACTTCAAAGATACTGTCTACAAGCTTATCCCATCTTGCAGAACCAGTGCACCAGGGTTTAAAAAGGGAACCTCAGAAACCAACTCTTCTGTACACTTCTAGACCTGTGGATACTCTGCCAGGAAGAAGGGCTGCTATGCTGCTACGAGGTGCCACTCTGCTGGACTTCTCAAAAGGACCGCTGCCCTGCTTTGCTGATCTGCTGATTGCTGCCTGCTTGACTAGGGAAGAAAAACTGGACCTGTAATTTCATCTTGTACCCAGGACTCCAGAGTGACTCAAAGGGCTAGTCTGCTGGCATCATGATCTGAGCGTCAGGGACACAAAAGGCTCCCCAACCAGCTCCTGGACCTGCTGCAATGAGTGCCTGTCCCCCAAGTAGTGCCTCACAGGTCCTGAATCCGTGGTGTGACTCATAGACATTTTAAATCCAGCTTTTGGGCTCATCCTGACCACAAATTAGCCTGTTCACACCAAAACTGCACTGCTCACTCCAAAACACAGCATGAGCTGCCATCAGCCCATTTCTTTGCACAACAAGAATCAATTGCCCAAGGAGGACGGTCACCACAAAGCTCCAGCCCACCTGTCAGTGATGCCCAGCCTGCTCTTCGCACCATGCTGAACAGCACCAATGATTGATGCTCTTCTTGCTCCTCACGACCCTCTACAATGTGAACAGGACTCCTGGCATAAAACCTGAGATGGTAATACTCCAGCAGGACTAATCTGGGACAGTATTGACTTGCACTCCATCGTGGTCAGCCTGAACTTTTGATTTTGACCTGGTCCAGTGTGGCTAGACAGCTGTAGTTGGCACTTCACACTTTTAGAATCTGTATTTCAGTTTATTCTTTAAAAATCATAACTACTGTTCTAGTAATTGCATTTTTTTGTTTTGGTCTTATTTTATATACTAAACTAAGCTCAATTTTTCTAAACTGCTGTGGAATCTTTTTGTGTGATATTTTCACTGTTTACTGTTTGAAGTGTTACCAATTCTTTACACATTGCCTCTAAGTTAAGCCTGACTGCCCTGTGCCAAGCTACCAGGGGGTTGAGCACAGGTTTATTTGGGTTTGCTTGTGCTTTTCCTTGGCTAGGATTGCAACTGCCGTGTGACAAGGGCTCACACCCCAGTCAACAAACAATTCAATTTCTAACACCTGCCATTAGGTATATTTGCGTCAGACTAAAATAGAGGAACAACATTACATTGTAGGATGATTCTAAACATGTTTACACTACATATTGTGACATACTTTTTAATAAGCATCACTTCTAAGGTCATACACACTTTTTTCCATGATTGTAGTGGTAGGCACATTTCTTTTAATATCATGAACCATTAAACATATATGTGGCATTCATAACAAGCCTTATCTTAATTGCTTCCCCCACTGAAAATGCATTATGCTTTCATTCAATAGACCGTTTTAATACAGAGCCATTGACAATAAGAGCCATTGTGAACACCACACTGCACACCAAACTAGATCATCTTTTAAACAGTCTCCTGAAAATATTGATCCCACCAATACTTTACTCACAAGTTCAAGCTAAGGTTATATGCCGCAATATCAATGTAAAAAAATATTTACCAGCACATGTATTGACTCTACAATATCAACTGTGCTATACCATCTAGGTAAGCATAGATTTATTGTTCTAATTCCACTTTAATGTTCCTTGAGGCTATAGGGAAGCCAGTATTGCCCAGTGGATATAACAACAGGTCTGTATTAAAACTTAGATATTGTGTCTCCCCACTAAACAGGTTATCTACGTCACCAATGATCCTTTATAGTCTGTGATGTGAAACAATGGGACATATGTCCTCATAATATCTTCCTGCAAAGCCATCATTTAAATCTGTTTTATTTCCTATTGTTTCATATAACTTTCTTGCAGGTTTTTTCACCGTTGTTGGGTATCTCAGTCATTATGAACAACTAATATTTGTGAGGTTGCATTTAATTTGTTCTTTTATTCTAGTTTTGCCATTTCTATAATATCTTACAATCTACAGTGATCTGACTGTTCATTCTCCACTGAATTGATTTGGTTGTGGACATCCCTCTATACTGTGTCTCCAGAGACCAAGGAATGCCTTCTGAACTACATTCTGTTTTTTTTTTTTTTTTAGAGGGAGCAGGACAGTGATATATCTATTACAGTATGATGCTGCTGCTCTCTTCCCAATCACTGGCACACTTTCTGACTGCCTAGCACCATGAACACAAGCAAAACCTTGCACTATGGTGTTTGTGTTAGTCTAGCATAAGTTTTGTACCAGGTACAAAATACTAGGCTTATACCTATAAACTTTACCCACCACGTATGTGTGCTGTACGTTACATCACACATAACAATTGAGGCGAAAATAACATTTTCTTCTTCCTTTGGACTGCCTCAATGAGGCATACATTTTCAGTGCAAAGCCTTGTCTAACATTGTTAGTAGATAGGGCTCTGTATCAAAATCCATTTGTGGCTGTATGTGGTTTACATTTTTAACCTAAATGTCATGCACCTTCATCCCTGCACCATTGACCTGCTATCAGATCTGTTGGTTACTGAACACTCACTCAGCTACCAGAAATTAAGCTGAGTTTACTTTTTTTCCATTACAAGAACACCTGAATGTCTTTTGCATTTTTTACACCTTGCGGAACCCTAGTAGCCCTGCCATTGTAACCAAAGGTATAAGTCATACCTTTGTACATAAAGATTGCATCAATAGCAAAGGGGGAGAGAGAAGTGTATTCTTTAAATCATTTCAACCTTTAACTCCTCTTCCTCTAACCCATCAAGTCCTGTATGAAAAATGTTGCTGTGTGTTAGACTTTTCATCCTCGGCGTGGTCTCTCTTAACTTTTTGCCTCTGTTTCCCAGGTTGCTGATGTGTGCTGGACTCTGATGTTGCTGTTTCTGTTACTCTGGGCACTTTACCACTACTAGCCAGTGCTAACGTGCAAATGCTCCCTTACAAAATGTGTATGTAATTGGCTTATCCATGATTGCCATATTTGATTTATTAGTAAGTCCCTAGTGCAGTGCACTAGAGGGGCCCAGGGCCTGCAAATCAGATGCTACTAGTGGGCCTGCAGCACTGGTTGTGCCACCCAAGTAGCTCTGTAATCATGTCTCAGACCTGCCACTGCAGTGTCTGTGTGTGCAGTTTTAACTGTAAGTTCGACTTGGCCAGTGTACCCACTTGCCAGGCCTAAACCTTCCTTTTTTTTATTTTTACATTTCAGACACCCCTAAGGTAGGTCCTAGGTAGCCCCAAGGGCAGGGTGCAGTGTATGATTAAGGTAGGACATACAGGCATGTGTTTTATATGCCCTGACAGTGAAATATTGCTAAAAATTATTTTCACTGTTGCGGTGATTACTCATAGGTTAACATGGGTACTACCTTCAAATCTGATTAAAGTGTAGATTCCTTTTGGGAGCGGATGGCCATGTGGAGTTTGGGGTCTCTGAGCTCACAATTTAAAAATACATCTTTTAGTAAAGTTGATTTTGAGATTGTGTGTTTGTAAATGCCACTTTTAGAAAGTGAGCATTTTCTTGCTTATGCCATTTATGTGACTCTGCCTGTTTGTGGATTCCCTGTCTGGCTTAGATTGACAGTTGGGCTGGTTGCACCTCACACTAGACAGTGACACAAAGGGAGCTGATGTGTAGCCTGCATATACTAATGAGCCATCTGTGCTAGGAGGGAGGGGAGAAGTGGTCATTCACACCTGAAAGGGCTGTGCCTGCCCTCACACAATGCAGTCTCCAACCCAATGGTGAGTGTCTGGGGCCTGGCCAGGGCAAGGAAGGATTTCACATTCAAGAGAGACTTTGCTTTGAAGTAGGCCTACTTCAAAGACGAAATTGGGTATGAGAAGGGCACCCCAAACCACAGACTTTAGAACACTTCTGGAAACCAAGAGGAATCTCTGCCTTGAGAAGAGCTGAGGAAGAAGAGCTGCCGTGCCTGTGACTGTGCTTTGTAGAGCTATCCTGCAGTTGCTGCTTCTGCCAGAGTAAGAGGGCAAAGACTGTACTTTGTGTGCCTTCCATCTTGTGAAGATCTGCAAAGGCTTGAATTAGAGCTTGCCTCCTGTTGTTGTTTGAAGTCTCAGGGACAGCAAAGATTCCTCTCTGCCAGCACCTGTAGTCTCTGGGGAGACTCCTACTCTGCCCTGTGGTGCCCATCCAGTTCCTGGGACCCTGAAAGGAGAAGCTGGCAGCCTAAAGAAGAAGAAATCCACGCACAGAACGCCATGTGGGGAAACGATTGACGCAACTCCGATCTGCGCCTGGAAAATAAACATGCCGCCGGCTTCGCAGCTGAAAATCGACGCTCGCCTGCAACGCGACAGAAGAATCGATGCATGGAGTTGGAGAAACGATGCACAGCATCGCTGATGGAGGCTGGTGAGATCGCAACCTGCGCAGTGTGGTTTTCGGATCATCGTGCTGCTGGAGTTCCCACGCAAGCACCGCTGGGCATGTAAAAACAACTCAAGGCCTGCCCGGACCCGAGAGTGCTGACCAGATCGAAGCATCGCTCGCCTGGGGAGAGAAGAAATTACGCGCCCTGACCCGACGAAAGGAGAAACAAAGCAAGGTCTCGCTCGTGAGTGAAATCAGCACATCGCAAACCCTTTTTGACGCACACTCGCCTGTACGGGGTTATTTTTGACGCACCCAAGATACATTTTCATGCTAACAGTGTTAGTGTGTGTTTTAAATTACATGAAGACTCTTTTCTCTATCCTGCAGTTGCTGCTTCTGCCAGAGTAAGAGGGCAAACACTGTACTTTGTGTGCCTTCCATCTTGTGAAGATCTGCAAAGGCTTGAATTAGAGCTTGCCTCCTGTTGTTGTTTGAAGTCTCAGGGACAGCAAAGATTTCTCTCTGCCAGCACCTGGAGTCTCTGGGGAGACTCCTACTCTGCCCTGTGGTGCCCATCCAGTTCCTGGGACCCTGAAAGGAGAAGCTGGCAGCCTAAAGAAGAAGAAATCCACGCACAGAACGCCATGTGGGGAAACGATTGACGCAACTCCGATCTGCGCCTGGAAAATAAACATGCCGCCTGCTTCGCAGCTGAAAATCGACGCTTGCCTGCAACGCGACAGAAGAATCGATGCATGGAATGGAGAAACGATGCACAGCATCGCTGACGGAGGCTGGTGAGATCGCAACCTGCGCAGTGTGGTTTTCGGATCATCGTGCTGCTGGAGTTCCCACGCAAGCACCGCTGGGCATGTAAAAACAACTCAAGGCCTGCCCGGACCCGAGAGTGCTGACCAGATCGAAGCATCGCTCGCCTGGGGAGAGAAGAAATTACGCGCCCTGACCCGACGAAAGGAGAAACAAAGCAAGGTCTCGCTCGTGAGTGAAATCAGCACATCGCAAACCCTTTTTGACGCACACTCGCCTGTACGGGGTTATTTTTGACGCACCCAAGATATATTTTCATGCTAACAGTGTTAGTGTGTGTTTAAAATTACATGAAGACTCTTTTTGCTTTTGAATTGATAACTTGTGTTTGTGGATTTTTGTCGTTTTGGTCTTGTTTTGTTTAGATAAAAATTCTCTATTTATCTAAACCTGTGCTGTGTCATTTTGTAGTGTTTTCATGAAGTTATTGTGTGTATTGGTATGAATACTTTACACCTAGCACTCTGAAGTTTAGCCTTCTGCTTGTGCCAAGCTACCAAGGGGGTAAGCAGGGGTTAGCTGATGGTGATTCTCTTTTCCCCTGACTAGAGTGAGGCTCCTTGCTTGAACAGGGAGTAACCTCATTGTCAACCAAAGACCCCATTTCTAACACTAGGCCTGTTAACTTCTCCCATTAAAAAATTGCCATTTGGTTTATCTTCTATCACCTATGTAACCATAACAAAAAAGCAATAAATTTTTTAACATAATATGACCCTTGCTACTCCTCATTTGCCGATATGCAGGTATTTCAATACCTGGCTAAATACCTCTTTTAGAAACAAGCTGACATTCTAACATTAGGACCCAGGTTTACTAATGCTTTCCATCAAGTTTGCCTTCATTTTGTTAACCAATGGGGACACAAAGGCCCTCATTCTAACCCTGGCGGTGTAACACCACCAGGGCAGAGGGCAGAGGAAGCACCGCCAACAGGCTGGCGGTGCTTCCTGGGCCATTCTGACCGCGGCGGTAACGACGCGGTCAGAAAAGGGGAACCGGCGGTTTCCCGCCGGTTTTCCCCTGGCCCAGGGAATCCTCCATGGCGGCGCTGCTTGCAGCGCCGCCATGGGGATTCCGACCCCCTTACCGCCAGCCTGTTTCTGGCGGTTTTCACCGCCAGGAATAGGCTGGCGGTAACGGGTGTCGTGGGGCCCCCTAACAGGGCCCCACCATGATTTTCACTGTCTGCTGAGCAGACAGTGAAAATCGCGACGGGTGCCACTGCACCCGTCGCACCCCTGCAACTCCGCCGGCTCCATTCGGAGCCGGCATCCTCGTTGCAGGGGCATTTCCGCTGGGCCGGCGGGCGCTCTTTTGGAGAGCGCCCGCCGGCCCAGCGGAAATGTAAGAATGGCCGCCGCGGTCTTTTGACCGCGGTGCGGTCATTTGCCGGCGGGACTTTGGCAAAGTCTGAATTAGGCCCAAAGTGTTCCGTTGGAATTTACTATCAAATGCACAATTGGATCTCTGTTGCTTTGTGTTAAGAGGGGGTTCCATTCATGATCCATGGGTGTTCCATGCATCCAGTCATGGTTTTTGACACAAATCCCTATGTACAAAGAATTGTAGACAGGGATTTGCACTAAAATCCTACACCTCCTCGAGGTCAGTGCAAAAAGGACAAATGTTTTCAAGTCTCCTAGTTTTTCCTACTCTATATACGGAATGTTCGTATCCTAGCAAGAAGCTACATTGATTAATGCATGCAGTTCCGATCCCTCTCCAGTCTTAATGTGTATTACTGCTCAGAAACAGCTATTTGTGTTGGTTTTCAATCAGTGCATCTACCACTGATCCTTCCTGTAGGGTGCTGGTCTCTAGATCCTTTCCAGATAGTCAGTGACTTAAGATAAAGATCAACTTTTCTAAATTCGTAGCTACATTTACTCATTTACTTTCACCACTATGTTCCTCTTTACAAAAACAAAATTGCAACTTACCAAAGGTTTACAAAATAGTTTTCATTTTCTAAGTCTCTAATACATGTTCAAGCTTCACCTAAAATTGATTTGTCATCTTCTTTAAACCAAATGTTTCAGTATATGTTGTATCTGTGCATGACAGGAAACAAAATACGTAACAACCAAATCTCATCCCCAAACCACATTCATATTCTATCATTTTACAATCACATCCCATTTACTCCTCATTAACTTACTGATAATTGTTTCGGTTACAGCTACTTTTGTAAATTGCTGTTTTCTCTTCACCAGGAAATCATTTTTCTTGGTGAAGAGACCTCTTCTCCTTTACCTCCATGAAATATGTGTCTCTCCAAGTATTTTGACACTTAATTTGCACACTTATAGCAGTCATTTTGGCAGTAGCAGCTCTCTGGAAAGGATGGTAGTGATTGAAAGTCTTCCCAAAAAGTACATAGTGTAATTTTACCCTTTGTAACCAGTGTTATACTTCATATTAGATTTTGATAAGTCTGTTCTAAAGAAGCCTGAACATTTCTCACAATCTCCACTTATCAAATACGGGCCCCAGAGCAGTTTCTTATGATGAGGAATGTGGATGCTGACAATGTACCTCCTCATTAGACATACATATGCAATGTCCGCATATAGTGACATAAATTCCGTTCGCGACATTAGCCACTTCAAGAAATTCCAACAGTGGATTTGTGCAGTGGCTGTAAAGAAATCATCAACATCAACTGTCTGGCTGAATTTCTAGAGCTGAAAATGCATTTCTATTTAACTGCAGTAAAGGTGAACATTTCTAAATATGTAAGATTTTTGTCAGCGTCTCTAGCTCTAAATGTGTTGCCAAGGAAAATCCACGTGACAGGCAGGTTCTCGTTCAACCACATTTCCAGTTGAGGTCATGCATTTTCTCAGCTCCTTACCTTGCAGATCATTATCATCAGTTTGTAAGGCACGAATGAATTTGAAAACCTACATAAAAATTAACCATTTACATCAATGGTAATTCTGTTGTGAAAATCATGGTCAACAAAACAGTTGGGGCCCATATTTATACTTTTTTTAGCGCTGCATTTGCTTCATTTTTTGACGCAAAAGCAGTGCAAACTTGCAAAATACAATTGTATTTTGTAAGTTTGCGCCGTTTTTGCGTCAAAAAGTGGCGTAAATGCGGCGCTAAAAAAGTATAAATATGGGCCTTGATGTTTTATATCAATTTGGGTAGAAACTAAAGAATGATCTTCATTTCTTGCTTCAAATTGAATTAAGGTTACAAACGGCGATGATTTTAATTTACACTTTTGTGGGGAAATATGCATTTCTCAGTTTATAATTAGTGAACATTAGTGCAACCCCCGACCCCCCACCTAGAAGTACTTTATCCCACACTGACATTTAAGCATGGCTCCAAAGGAGCATGTGTAGTGTATTTCATTAGACTACGAGGATATATCCGTAGGACCTGTCACAGGGTGTCTTTTCACTGACAAATGCATACTTGACAATGACTTGACTTAAAATTGCTGGCCATGTGAAGTCCTTAAGAGGGCAATCTTATTATATATATAGAAAATGTGCCATAAGTGTAACCTGTTGAATTACTTCCAGTCCACAAACCTTAAAGGATGCTGTCTCGATGACTGGATAATGTCATCAATGATGCCATTTGGGAAGTCTTCATCGATGTCACTAACATATCATGAGTGATAGAATATGTGAGGTCATAGGCCGGTCTTGAAGGGGTATAAGTTACATTTAGTTCAGTAAACCTTAACTGGTGAATTTCGTTTTTTTGGGATTAAAGATAATGTTTTGTGACTTTGTCACCTAAATATAATGTTGCTTTACCCTTTTAGTTTTTAGCGAACTTTTGGGGATTTTTTTTCCATTAGATAAAGTATTTTTACCATGCCTAACTATAATGTCACTTTAAGATTTATTAAGAGAGGCATGTTCATCAGCTGTTCTCTAGTTTTCTGAAACATCTCATTTTGGATCTCGTACAGTCTGGTTTTCGATTTATACCTAGTATTGAAACTGTAATGTTGTCGCTCCTTGGTGAGCTAAGAATGCTAGTGGACAGGGCTAATCCAGCGACTTTAGTTTTTTTTTAATTTGTCTGCAGCATTTAATACAGTGTCTCATTGCGTCCCTTTAACCAGGCTGGCAAAGGCCGGGCATGGAGGCACGGCATATCAGTGGAGGAAAGTCTATCTGGAGGAAACATGTAAAGCTATTTACCTCCCTCCTTCTGTTTCAGCATATATGGAATTGGGCCAAGGCGCCTGACCCTGTTAAACATGTAAATCCATTTATTGGCCCTACAGATAAGGTCTTTCAGTGTCACATGTATGAATTATGCTGATAACACCATGCTGATCATTGCCTTTAACAACACAGAGTTGGCCCCTATGGACAGCTTTCATCAATGTAGGAACTCTGTTGCTTCTGGGCTGAGACTCAATGCTCTCAAATGTAACTTTCGACAAGACCCAGTTACTCTGGATCTTTCACACCTCGCCTATGAGTCCTTTCATTTCCTCCTTCTGGAACAATCCTGCTCTGTTCCTCCTAACCCAGCAAAGACATGGGTAAGTCAATGGGACAGATTTAATAAGGCCTTGTTTTGTCTATGTGTCTGTCTGGACCACTATAATAGCGGGAAAAAAATAATATTTACTTCCTGGTTGCCCACTCCATTGTCAGGATGTCTTTCGTTTTGCGATTTCTAGATTTAACTGGGTCTGGACATGGGGTAAGACCTTTTCAGTTGCGGCCACCTAAATGTGGAATTCCTTGCCTCACAATGCCTGTAGTGTTGCAATTCAAAAAGGCCTCGAAGACCTGGCTGCAAAAACAGTACTATTATATTGACTTTGCTTTCTTCTCAATGTCTGCTTTCTTGTTAGCTGGCCTCAGTAAAAGGTTGATTAATCTATTAGAGCCAAGACACCGTTCAGTTAAGTGCATGCTTAACAAACCCTATAATGACATGACATGACGTGACAAAACGTGACATGACATAATATTACGGTGTAGGGTGATAAAATCAGTGCTTACTTTGCAACAAAAGAGAGTGTCAGTGCTCAAAGCTCTGCTCAGAATCCTGGGTCCCGCACTAATAAATGCCGGTTTGCCGAATACCAAGCCTGCGCAGTCTTTAGTTCACCTCATGCCTTTTTTGCCCACTACCAGACACCCCCTTCCCCTTTATCTCACTCTTGCAGGCTCCTGCTATGTCCCTTTGTGACAGCTTTTCTGTCTTTGTCTTCCCTCTTATTCCCTCTTTGTGTTTTTCTCCCTCCAGCTCTCAGGAAATGTCTGATCAAGGAAAATAGGTGCCAGTCACCAAAACTGATTGCTGGTGGCCCCCACAGCAAACACCGGCTCAAAATAGGCATTGGATAAAAAAAGAACTGTGGCAGCTGAGGAGCTGATCTAGAGTTTGGCGAATGCATACTTCCTCACAAACGTGACAGATATCCCGACTGCCTTATTTCAACTTTATAAGGGGCCACATGTATGATCGCAACATTTTGTGAATTTCTAATTGCGACTATTTGCAACTTGCAATTAGGAACTCACAAAATGTCACGTACTACAGTGTGTTTAACACTGTTTGCGATTCGCAAATGTGTTGCAAGAGACGTGCCTCATCAATATTCATGACACAGTCACAATTTGCAACCCATTGGGAATGGCCTGCACTCACAGGGATGGTGGCCTTCTAGGCTCAGCAGGCCACCATGTCTGTGATTGCTTTTTAAATGAAGCAATTTACCATTTCCAATTTTACCCCTGCAGAAAGGCAATCCCCAAGGATGGATCAATAAGTAGGTCTTGTAAAGTATGACTTGTCATTCTGGGGGGTCTCGAGGTGCTGGTGGGGTCTGTGAGCCTCAGCTGTCAAAGAGTCAGGTCTTGAGCTGTTTCCTGAAGTCCTTAGGAGTGGAGGAGGTGTGCAGTTGGAGGTGGAGGTTGTTCCAGGAACTGGCACTGAGGTAGGACAAGGTGCGCCCTCCATAGTGGTCATGGCGGATGTGGGGGTTGTGGGCTAGAGCAGGGGTGCCGGAGCAAAGCTCTCGGATTGGTTAGTGGAACATCAGGCGTTTGTTTCTGTAGGTGGGTCTGGATTTGTGTAAGGATTTGTAGGTGTGTGTGAGGACCTTGAAGAGGCATTTTTCCTGGACGGGGAACCAGTGGAGGTCCCTGAGGTGAGGGCTGATGCTGGTTCTTCTAGGAAAATTGAGGATGAGTCTTGCTGCCGAGTTCTGCATGGTCTAGAGTTGGTTCACAAGTTGTTTGGTGGTTCCAGTGTAGAGTGCGTTTCCATAGTTGAAGTAGTCTGGCGATGAGGGCCTGGGTGACTGTCTTCCTGGTTGAGATGGGGATCCATGAGAAGGTCTTGCCGAGCATGTAGAGAGTGTGGAAACAGGCCGATCCATTAGAAGATGTTGGGAAGAATGCAGAGAGTGTAGAACCAAGCCAAGGAGACAATGTTAATCTGTTGCCTGAGGGCCACCAGGTGTCGTTCCAGGTTGAGGGTCTGTTCTCAAAGATGAGGACCTCTGTTTTGTCTGTGTTGAGCTTGAGGCAGTCGGTCCTCATCCAGTTGGCGATGCCGGTCATCATGTTTTGGAAGTTGGCCTTTGTGGCGACTACATCATCTGTGAGAGACAGGATGAGCTGAGTGTCCTTGGTGTAGCAGATGATGTTGAGTCAGTGGGTGCAAGCGATGTCTGCTAGTGGTGTTTTGTAGGTGTTGAAGAGGGTGGGGCAGAGGGAGGAACCCTGGGAGATGCCACAGATGATGTCTTTGGGTGCAGAAGCAAAAGGTGGTAGGTAGATTCTTTGTGTTTGGCCGGAAAGGAAGGAGGTGATCCAGTTAAGTGTGTAGACTTGGATGCCGATGTGATGGAGTGTGGTCGGAGACAGCATCAAAGGCATCTGATAGTTTGAGGAAGATGAGGGTGGCTGTTCCTCCTAGGTCAAGGAGGCATCTGATGTTGTATGTTGCTGCGATCAGGGCGGTCTCTGTGCTGTGATTTGGTCAGAAGCCAGACTGGGAAGGATCAAGCAGGTTGCTTCTTCAAGGTAGTCTGTGAGCTGGTGGTTGATGGCTTTTTGAAAGACTTTATCGGTGAAGGGGAGAAACAAGATGGGGCAGTAGTTTTTGCATTTGTTGGGGTTTGCTGAGGGTTGTTTCAATAGGGGCTGGACTTCAGCGTGCTTCTAGGCATCAGTGGCTGTGGTGTAGGAGGTGTTGAGAATGTCTGTGAGGGAGCTTCTGATTACTTCTCTTCCTAGGTTGTAGATGTGATGTGGACAGGGGTCCTTGGGGTATGCGGATTGGATGGTGTTCATGATGGAGATGGTGTCTTCAGTAGAGAGCGGCTACCAGTCAGTGATCCAGTGGGGGTAGGAGGTGTTGGTTTGGGTGCGGAGGTTGGTGGTTGAGGTCAGTGAGCTGCAGTATAAATTTGCTGTAGATGTAAGAGATCTTGTGGTGAAAGTACTCTGCTAGAGTGTCAGAGAGGGCTTGGGATGGGTGGATTGTGTTCTCTGTGGCAGATGGGCAGGAGAATTCTCTGACAATGCTGAAATGTTCCTTGGTATGGCTGGTGCTCACCTTGTTGAGGGAGGTGAGGGCTTTTTTCTTGGTCTCCTTGAGACAGTGGTGGTAGCTGTTGATGGCGGATCTAAACTAATTGAGCTTGGTGGAAGTCTTGTTGGAGCCCCAGTATCTTTCAAGTGTCTTGCAGTGATGTTCGAGGGTCAAAAGCTCTAAGGTGAACCACCTGACCTTCTTGGGTGGTTTGCTGGTGGGGGTGTTTCTCAGGGGGAGGTACTGTCGACAGCTGAGGAGATCCAGTTGGCGAAGTTGTGTGCACTGTTTTTGAAGGTATATGAGGGGGTGGGGGTAGTTTCTTTGAGGGTGGTGATCCGGATGGGTTCAGTGACATTGCTTCAGTTATGGTGAGGGTGACTTGGGGTAATGCCTGGGATTCTGGTTGGCCGTCAATTGTGAAGTGGACGATGCAGTGTTCGGTCCAGGTCAACTCTGTGGTATGGGAGAAATTTGACTCTGTTTTGGTGGAGAAAATGGGGTCAAGTGTGTGTCCTGTGCTGTGTGTGGTGGCGGTGACCAGTTGTGAGAGGCCGATGATGCTCAAGTTTTCCAGAAGTGTTGTGAAGCTGATGTCATTAAGATCATCAAGGCAGAAGTTCAGGTCTCCCAGGAAGATGTAGTGGCTGGAGTTGATTGCCAGGGGAGCGATGAAGTCCAGGATGGTTTTGTAGAAAGTTGGGGCCCAATGGTCTGTAGGCGAGGGTTCCTTGAGGGTAGTTTTGGCATCAGGTTTGATCTGGAAGTTGGTGTTTTCCCTAATTGGTGTAGTGCCATTGTCTAAGGCAGTGCAGGTGAGTGCGACCTTGTGGATGATATTGATGCCTCCTCCGCACCTGTGGGGGTGGTCGTAAAGGATCATCTTGTATCCAGGTGTGTTGCGGTGGTGATGGGTGCTGATGTGGGGGTGAGCCACATTTCAGTGATGAACATTACATTGGGATGAGGGTAGTTATGGTGTCCCAGATTTCCATGACGTGCCTGCAGAGGGATTGAACATTGAGTAACGCCCAGTGGAGCTGTCACCTCTGTCTGGGTGATTGCTGGGTGGTGTTCATGGGGGTTCTTACATTGCAGGAGAAACTGCAGAGTTGGCAGGTGAAGGGTCCTTTTGTGGAACGTGGTGAAGCGGTGCAGCAGTTGGAGTCACTGGTCTAGGACTTGAGGTTTCAAAGCTTGTCGGAGGACTAACAGTGGCAAGCGCTGTAGATCCAGGGGTCCTGGTGCTGTGCGTGGTCCAGGCATGGAAGGGTGAAGAAGGGCTTGCCTTTGGTGTGTCTTCGATGCACCGGTGGCCCACTGAGCAACAACAATTGAGTAGGTCCTGGGGTGGATGAGGGAAGGGTGGGTGCAATGCGAGGACAGGAAGGAGGGAGGGGGAAACTAGGGTGAGGGGGTGGGGAAGGGCCAAGCTGACACTCAGCAGGAGAGGCCAGGCAGGGTCAGGCACTCAGGCAAGGCCAGAAGGCCGGTAAGGCCAGGCAAGGAAAGGTAGGAAGAGGCAGCAGCAGGCTGTAAGGCCAAACATTTGGCCACAGGACAGAAGCCTGAGGAGTGCTCAGAGGGGAGCTGGTCGGGACCTGCTCAATGGGATGGTACAGTTACCACCATTGAGTCGGTCCTGTTGTTAGCAGGGCACTGGGAGGGTGGGCAATAGGCAAGGAGCGGGAAGGAGGGGGGAGGGAAACTATGGTGAGGGGGCGGAGCAAGGCCAAGTTGACACTCATCAGGAGAGGCCAGGCAGGGTCAGGCACTGAGACAAGAGGAGGCTGGCAGGGCCAGGCATGACAAGGAAGGGAGAGGCAGCAGCAGGCTGGAAGGCCGAATGTGTGACCTCAGGGCAGAAGCCCAAGGATTGCACAGAGGGGAGCTACTCAGGACCTGCTCAATGGAGTCACACAGTGTCGGCCATTAAGTAGGGCCTAGGGTGGGTGTGGCCTGGGGAGGATGGGCAGGATGCCAGTTGGAAGGAGGAAGCTGGGAACCGATGGTGAGGGGGCAGGGTGGGTCCAAGCTGACACTCAGCAGGAGATGCCAGGCAGGGTCAGGTACCAAGGCAAGAGTTGACTGGCAAGGCCAGGTAAGGCCAGATCCACCAACTAGACACCAAGGAGGGGGGATTGACCCCTTGAGCAAGTGCTTTTGCTCCCCACTTATTAATTTGGTCATATTCAGTCCTACTGCCCCCCCGGGGGCAGATGGAGGCAGTAGCCCCCGATCTGACCCCCAGGGGGCAAAAGCACAATAGAAGTCAGAGATCTGGGGCCAGATGTACAAAAAAAGCAATTTGCGACTTGCAAATTGCGAGTCCCTGCGACTCGCAATTTGCAAGTCGCAAATTGCTATGCAGTACGGTGTCTGAGACATGAGGTGGGTCGCAAATTGCGGCCCCATTGCGAGTATAGGCACTCGCTAACATGGAGGCCTGCTGACGTCAGCAGGCCTCCATGTTAGCGACCTGCCTTTTAAATAAAGCATTTTTTTTTTTTTGAAGTGCAGCCCGTTTTCCTCACAGGAAAACGAGCTGCATTTCAAAAAAATCCGAAACCTTTAGTTTCGGATTTTTCAGGGCAGGGAGTGGTCCCTTGGACCACTCCCTGCCCTGAAAAATTAATATGGGGTCCAGTCACAAAGGGGAAGGGGTCCCATGGGGACCCCTTCCCGTTTGCGAGTGGGTTACCATCCACTTCAAGTGGATGGTAACTGCGACTCCATTTGCGACCGCGTACGCGGTCGCAAATGGAGTTGCATACCACTCCGACTCGCAAATAGGAAGGGAACACCCCTTCCTATTTGCGAATCGCAAATGCATATTGCGAGTCGGTAACGACTCGCAATATGCATTTGTGCATTGCAAACCCACGTTTGCGAGTCGCAAACGGCGATTTTCGCCGTTTGCGACTCGCAAAAGGGTTGCTACATCTGGCCCTTACTAGCTAGGGTATGCACCTGAGCCAGGCAGAACCCACCCACTCTAGTCAGGGCAAGGGAGTTACACGTCTAAAATAACCCCTGCTCACCCCCTTGGTAGCTTGGCACGAGCAGTCAGGCTTAACCCGGAGGCAATGTGTAAAGCGTTTGCACAACACACACAACACATGTGACACACTATCCCCACCACAAAGGAAACACAACACCAGATTATATGAAAATATACTGTATTGTACACAACGCACTTATGAGACCAACATCACATAACAGTAGTATCCTGCTACCTTAGCAGTTGTCAGAACGTTACACATTAATTACTCTGCAAACTAGCAGTAGTCACAAATAACACACAGGTTACTCAATATTCTGCAACACAAGCAGTAGTCAGGAAACACGTTATTACGCAAAAGCACTTGTCATAGAATCTCATAAAATACCCATAGCAGGAGCATTAGAAAACATATTAGCAAGTCATGTCCATAAAAGGAACATTTGCATACATATGTATAAAAGACACCATCAAAAAACAGGTAGGCAATATATAAATGCGCAGTCTATACTAAGAACGTAGGTTCTATATACTGGTCCTTTAGGGAATACCTGTGAGAGATGAAGAGGCACTTCCAGTGCCTAGAACGAACAATGGGGCCCTGGGCGGCTCCCACCCCGCCCGCAATGAAAGGAGAGCCCTCCGGGGCTCCCGCAGGCGAGGGAGAGGCGTCCTCCTCTCCCTTCTCTTCCTGACGTCGTCCTGGCCCAAGGCCGGGCCTGCCGGTGCCCCAGGGGTGCTCCACGGAGCGGTCCTCGCCCCGGGGGCACCAATAGGAGCACACTTGCTCCAGCTGACGGCAAGGAGGTTTTCTTCGTGCCTCAGGGGCACTAGAAGGTGCGCGAGTCTCGCGCTTTGTAAATAAAGGGCGCCCAGGCTGCGGCGGTGATCTGGGGCATCCAGGAAGCGCTTTTCAAAGCGCTAAGGCCATACTTATATTCGGGTTGCGGCTCTCTCAGGGCAAAGGGGATATCAAGGCAGCACTCCTCGTGCAGGGAAAAGTTACAGGGGTCAGGGGCCACAGCACCCTGCCCCTGGGAACAATGAAGCAGGAAGGAGCACAAGGCTGGTGGGTCCAGCTACAGGCCAGCACAAGGGGGGCAGATGATGGCAGTTCCTCCTAGTGACCAGGCAGGTCACAGGTTAGCACAGCAGCAGCAGTCCAAGGCGGTTTCCTGGTGAGTCCATTCAGCAGCGTTTTGTGTCCAGGTTCAATTTCCAAGAGTGTTCAAATTGTGGGGAAAATTCCCCTGTACTTATAGTCAGTTCTTACAGTGTTTTACCATGGTAGGGAGAGGAGGTTCCAGCCAGTTACAACTGGTTCTGGGAGTGCCCCCTCTCTCCTTTCAGCACAGGCTCCAAACATCAAGAGGGGGTTAACGACCCTATTGTGTGAGGCCAGGGCACAGCCTTTACAAATGTAGGTGTGCCCCGCCTCTCCCTTCTCTCAGCCCAGGAAGACTATTCAGTATGCAGATGCACCTCTGTGATACCTCCACCCTCCCTGTGTACAGGCTGTCTGAAAAGTATGCACAAAGCCCCAACTGTCACTCTGCCCAGACGTGGATTGGAGTCAAGCTGCAAAACACCAGAGTCATAAGCACAGATAAATGCGCACTTTCTAGAAGTGGCATTTCTGTGATAGTAATAAAAAATACACCCACACCAGTAAGCAGCATTTATTATCACCATCACAACCATACCAAACATGCCTACGCTACGCCTCATAAATCAGACAATACCCCTTACACATAAGGCAGGGCATTTCTAATGCAATCCTATGAGAAGGCAGCACTCACAGCAGTGAGACACCAAGTTAGTCTGTTTGTCACTACTAGGACAGGCCATGCAATATGGCACATGTCCTGCCTTTCTACATACATGGCACCCTGCCCATAGGGCTAGCTAGGGCGTACCTTAGGGGTGACTTACATGTAGTAAAAGGGGAGTTCTGGGCCTGGAAAGTATGTTTAGATGGCAGAAAACTGCGCACACAGGCCCTGCTCTAGCAGGCCTGAGACAGGTTTTGAAAGTCTACTTCATTGGTTGGCGCAAGCAGCGCTGCAGGCCCACTAGTAGTATTTAATTTACAGGCCCTGGGTATAGAGATACCACTGTACAAGGGACTTATAGGTAAATTAAATATGCCAATTAGGTATAAGCCAATCATACCAACTTTAGATGGGAGAGCACCTGCACTTTAGCACTGGTCAGCAGTGATAAAGTGCTCAGAGTCCTAGAGCCAACAGCGAGAGGTCAGAAAAACCAGGAGGAAGGAGGCAAAAAGACTGGGGATGACCCTGCGTAAGGCCAAAAGTCCAACACTTACCCACAATGCCCTGCAAACCTCCAACTTTGCCTGAAATCACAGGTTTTCCCCACATTTCTGGAAACTTTTGGAATCTGCAGGAATCTACAAAATTCCTACCACCCAGCAATGCTCAATCTGTACTGATAAAAAATTCTGCCCCTCTTATATGGGAGCCCAAAGCAGAGTCAGCCTAAAAACATAAAAAAAAACTACCCTTTTCGATCCACTTTGGTTTCCTCTCAATTTCTACATGTTATAGGCCCTTCCCTGTCGCAGGCACTTGGCCCACCAACACAAGTACGTTTTCAGAAATGTCTTGATTTGAATGGGTTTCCCTAGATGGCAGCCAAGCCTGGAACAAAAACACAGGCCCCCCTCCTTGCAAAAATAGGTCATTTTGTGATAGATAATTCTGATGTGTTCACAATACGTTTTGGGTCCTTCCCTGTCGTGGGCACTTGGCCTAACCACACAAGTGAGGTAGAATTTTTATCGGGAGACCTGGGGAAATGCTGGGTGGCAGAACATTTGTGGCTTCCCTCGGATTCCAGAACTTTCCATCACTGAACTATGAGATATTTTAGACAAATTGTGAGGTTTACACAAGATTCTGGGTAACAGAACCTGATGAAAGCCACACAATCCAACCCATCCTGGATTCCCCTTGGCATCTAGTTCTACAAAATGTACAGGTTTGCTAGGTTTCCCTAGCTGTAAGTTGAGGCATGGCCCAAAAACCACAGCTATCTACTTTGCAACAAACAGATCAGTTTTTGCGTGAAAAAATGTGATGTATTCATGTTGCGTTTTTGGCAGTTTCCTGTCGCGGACACTAAGCCTACCCACACAAGTGAGGTACCATTTTCATCAGAAGACTTAGGAGAATGCTGGGTGGAAGGAAGTTTGTGATCTGTGCAGATTCCAGAAGTTCCATCACAGAAATGTGAGGAGAACGTGGCTCAGATTTAAGAAAAATTACACACAAATGTGCTAGCACAGTTGTGTGTCAAAAATGTTAATGGCGGCTAAAGACATTTCTTTCTGCCATCAGTGCATTGTATTTAGAAAACGACGCACCACTGTGCAAAGGAAAGGTTAACTTAAAATTTGTGACATGTCGTAAGGAAATCAATGCTGATGCTGCAAAAATGGCATTAGCATGAGTAGCTGTACTGTTTTACGCTAATCGTGTTAGTGCCATATTAGCAGCATTAGCATCCAAAAAAAGCCCGTGAACAATAAATAAAACTACGGGGAGCCAAGATGGATAATGCAGGCCAGGAGACACCACGGAGGAATCCTAATCAGCCCAGTGCAAGCCTGGTTGGAGCAAGAAAATCCCAGGAGAATGAGGAAAGGAATTGGAAGTGTCACTTTAGTGAGGAGGAGAATGACACCTTGGTCAGAGAGGTGACGGAGCACCAACACCAGTTCCAAATTGCCAATAAGTAGGAAGGAGGCCATATGGCAGGCAATAGTAAATAAAGTCAACAATGTGGCAGAGGTGAAGAGGACTGTCACAGATTGTAAGAAGCACTGGCACGATTAAAAGTGCAGAACTAAAGAGAAACTGGCCAGGATCCGAAAGGCAGCACTTCAGACTGAAGTTGGAAGTCCTGCACCCCAGGAGGACCTGGATGAAGTAGAGGAGAAGATGGTAGAGGTCATCCTGGAGGGGCTGGTCACTGGAATTGCAGGACAGAGCAAACTTCCAAGACCTACCACAAATGCAAGGTAAGTTGCGGTGGGGGGGGGCAATCTGGGAATTAACATATGGCAGAAGGGGGAGGCACATAGGACACACTGAATGCATGCAAAAGGGTTGCATTGGGACACATAGTGCCGGAATCAAAAGGCCCTATAGCCACTAGAGCGTCATTGTTAGCGATGTTCCTGTGGGGCTATGCACTTCACCATATTTACAAGCTGATGTTAAGCCACTTTTTGGGACTTAAGACCACCTTGTAAATATGGCCCCTTCACAAGCAGCACTTTGCCTGGAAGGGGTGTGCAATTGCTGTTGCAGTGGGCGTGCCACAACAACACCCATTGGATGTTGACATTGCCCCAGATTTATGAGTTTATGTAAACCTGAGGTTGCGCAAAGTTCTAACACCACCCCAGGGATGGTGTTAGCATTGCCCAAAGAGGAGAGATGCTTTCATTCTCCTTGTGTTTTTGCTCTTCATATGTGTGCTGCATCCTGCAGCACACATAGAAAGTGGAAATGGCCATAGAAGATTGTTTTTGTGCAGAAAGGTGTGCCTTTCTGCACAAAAACAATTTCCCCAGCAGCTCAGCCATCCTTGCACCATGGCACAAGGTTGTCTGCATTGGCGCTCTGCTGCAAATATAGTACCAGCGAAGGGGCTAACACAGGGATGAACTGTATAAGCTTTAAAATGGTGCAGCCCTGCATATTGCAATTGACAGAGTGCAGCGCTGTCAAATGTGGTGCAGTGTTGTGCTACACCATATTTCCTGAAACCTGGGACATAATGGACAAACACTTCGGCTGCGCAAACACCGTCCCCCCTATGTGTAAAGACCATTTTTCAACCATCCCAGCAATTGCACATGTGTAACACTCAGTGCACAACATATGGTCCACTTATTGTACAGGGTGGTCCAACAAGAACTGCCACACACCTCCATGCGCCATTTGGTAGTGGGCACAAAGGTAAGCATATACAACATATGGGACACGCCTGTGATCTTCATTTGTATGCTGTTCAAGTTGCTTTCATTTCACCAGATAGCAAGGTTGCTTGTGTTGTGCCTGTGTTGTGGGAATGGTTGGTGTCGTGCACAAAGGGACACCTCCATGCGTAACACCTGCTACAAGTGGTTTCAATGTCCCATGGGGACCCAGTTTTACAGTCTGTAATGCAACATTAGCATTATACAAATTGTTGATAATGTGGATATAAGCTGCCCATTATCCTTGTGCTACATCTACAAAGTCAGACAATGCATGCATTTATACACTTTGCACATCCTTCCACCGCTATATGCCTGTGGCAGATATGATGTATTCAAGGAAATAATCCTTATGCAGGGAGGAAAGAACCAATGGGGCTGAGAATCAATAAAGGTTGCACTGTGCTATCTAATAACCTAATGTTTGAGGCCTGCCAAAGACAGATGACAAAGTGATGCAAGCATTGTAAGCAATGGCCCTCCATGCGCTTTGCTGCACTAGTGCCATCATTTATGGTGCCAATGCACCATTATAGTGACAAAACTCATTAGACTATTGTGGGAATGTCCACCATGCTGACCAGTAATGTCAATAAATGACTTCCATGCTGCATTTGGCTGGGGCAAGGGGCCGGAGAGGAAAATGGTGGTGTGGGATCAATGCACCAGATAGATTACCCAATTTGTGATGCACAAAGCAACACACAATTAACCACTACAATCTGCAGAGTAACGAACTTGTCACACACCCACTTGTCACTCCCACACCACCCTGAGTTCCTGGACTATACTTAACCAATTCCAAATGAGCTGACCTTTTCCAAGGCATCAGAAGCTGGGTGTGTCACACATGCTGCATGGGAATATCAGAAATATACACATGGAATACCTATTACATGCAGTGTTGGGTGTGAGAAGGGTACATGGGAAATACGCCAAGATAAGGTATGCAAAGTGCCTCACCTTGGCATGTTAAGTATAACCTGTCACCAGCCACCACTCAAGTAGACGTCGGTTAATTAATATCCTTGGGTAGAGGACAATGATGTCTGTGTCTCGATAAACTGGCATTTAATTACCCATTTATGAAGAAACATGCAGTGCAATAGCTCGGCTTGCTCTGCTTTGCAAACAATCTGCATCAATTCAAATGTGCAGGGATGTGTACTTGTCACAGAGTCAATGCATCCATCTAGTAACCTTGGTAATGCCTAAATATATGACGGGCCTCACCAACATTGCCACATATTCTGCATGGAGTTGGAGTAACCCTCTTGCTGGTCCTAATGCACATCTGCAGGAAGCATCACATCCTGCTGAATCTACTAACAGAAATGCTGTCTGCCACCTACAATTGATTGAAAATGATTGAAACACAAATGGACACTAGTCCACTATATGATTACTACAATTTTTGGATGTGAAGATCACCATAGAGAATGTGCGGCTACAAACCTCCCTATATAGAAAACCAACGGCAGGGAATAGCCTATTGCATGCACACAGCTATCATCCTATACCACTAAAAGAGAGCATCCCCTATGGAGAATTATTAAGAGCAAAACGGATTTGCAGTACTGAGAACAGATTTGCAGAAATTGAAAAACAGATGACAACACGTTTCAAAGAAAGGGGATACACAAGCAATACCATCAGTGAGGCGAAGAGGAAAGTGAGTAAGCGCACTAGAGACAGTGTATTATTTGGTACACCCACAAGTGCGAATACGAAGAATACGAAGCAAGCTATAGTTAGATTTATAACCATGTATAATGTGGCTCATTCCAAAATTCGCATGCTGTTATAGAAGCATTGGCATATACTTAAAAGTGACCCAATCATAGGGAAGAGATGGGGAAGAATCCCCAGATAACATATAGAACAGGGAAATTTATGCAAGATTCACTTGTGAGAAGTGACATCAGACAAGGTGGTTTTAAACCAATGTGGCTCACACCGATAGATGGTTTTATCAAATGTACAAAATGCAAGGCATGCAAAAATGGTGAGAGCATTAAATCGGTAAAGATCAGTGGCAAATCCATACATAGAATTAAGGGATTACACACTTGTAAAAGTGAATATGTTATTTACTCACTGAAATGCAGCTGTCCTAAGATGTACATAGGCAGGATAAAACTGCAAGTCCACAAGCGTATTTTACAGCACATTAGAGCAGTGCACAATGAGGACGACTCATATCCAGTAGCAAGGCATATTCAGGAGGTTCATCGACGTGATATCACAAATCTTAAATATAGTGTGTTAGATGGGATACCAAAAGACCACAGAGGAGGCGAAAGAGAAAAAAAGTTGAGAACATTGGAGTCAAGATATATTTTGATGTTAGATACCAAGGAACCAAATGGACTAAATAAAAGTGAAGAGTTACATGCGCATTTGAATATTTGAACCATGCACCTACAACAGATATAGAAAGTATCAAACATTGAAACAGTAAGGGTTGCACTTGATTAGGTAATAATTGTCCTTTTGGAATCAAATGGGAAAGCAGTTTATGATCATAAAGTCTCTTTAAGGGAGCGTCATATTCACTTTTTAGACTGTTAAATGTACAAGCGAATGCAACGCTGAATTGTGAACAACACTATTTAAGTGAAATGTGATATTTTATCAATGCTACTACAATGTAAAAGATACAATAATATTACAGTATATAATGATAATTTAATTGAATAATGAAATCTTAAGTAATATTGAAGTGATTATAGAAATTGACCTTGACATTGATGCATAAGCGTAGTAAGAGGATGCAAAGAGCAGGCACATTTATCGGTGAACTGTGTATTACACTTAGTCTAGTGCAAAGTAATGCCGAAAAAGTGCGTTAGAAAATAAGCGTAAGAAAATTGTAGAACAATCGCTGTCGTTATGACGATTGTTTGGGTCATTTTACTACGGCTATTTTATTGAGATCTTTTACCTGTTGAATGATGCATAATTAATATGATATTGGAATGTTGAACTGAATAACGGAATTTTAAGTTCATTGAAGTGATTATAGGAACTAATTATGATGTCATTGAACAAGTGAAAAAAGACAACTCACTGTGGATAAATAGTAATACAAAATGGCGGCCAACAGGCCGACGAAGTCATAACAGACGAAACGCGTTCCTGTTGGGACAGTGATATAAATTAATGAATGAAATCTTTGGAGTGCTGCTCCTTCTTGTAAGAAACGGAGGATAGTGACGGTTTATAGAACGCAGTGGCGCGCGTTCATGCAGCAACACCACCGGCGATCAGGAGCGGAGTGACGACGCCAAAGGAGAGTGTTTATATATAAATATATATATATATATATATATATATATATATACTATTTTTTATTATATATATATATTATTTGTCATTATACATATAAATATACATATATACTGTATATACTTTTTTTTTTTTTTTACATAGAGCCTCATACATAACTCCCCACCAAACCCCCCAAAACAACAAAATACCAATAACCCACCCCCCAACTATACTATGCCCTACAACTAACCTAATCTATGCTACCTAACCTACAACTACCCATCTAAAACCCACTAAACCTATATACAATATCAAATAGCGGAAGGGAAAGAACTGGGAAGGTCACCATTTTCAAATTCATAGCTTTTTCTGCTTTTTCTTAATGAACCTAAGTAGTATATAGTTGTGGGCATTGTCTTGCTCAAGTTTTGCCAACATGGCCTTCACTTCTGCCCTGTCTCTTCTCATGTCAGCCTCAAAGGTGGAGACTGTGGCAGCTGGTGGTGGCTGTTGCTGGCCTGCTGTCAAAGTTTATGCAGTGGATTTCGAGGGGGTTGGACCTGGTGAGGCACCCCTGACGTGGAGCTGGAGCTTTGTTTGCTGCTGGTTGCTGTCTGTTGAGGTGGTCCCCCATGTGGGAATGCCAGCCAAGATCCCAATGACTTTTCCCTCCAATACCTCTTTGGCATCTTGAGGTAACCTGCTTTCACCTCCAATATGTGTCAGAAGGGCTTGGCCCTCTTCTCAAATGCATGTCTCTGTGCTGGGGTCATTGTGAGAGCTTGAGCATGAGGAGAACATGACATCAAAAACTGCATTGGGTCGAGGAAGAGTATGCAATTTATACAGCATCTTCAGATGACACATGTTGTCCACCGGACATACTGCAAGAATGTAATAATCCAAATCAACACAAATCTGCCTACCAGGCATCTATGGTATCATGTTCATGTCACAGGGATAAAAGCTATCTAATCATGCTCATTAGGGCCCAGATTTAAGTTGGACTAGCACCTCCTTGGGCCATATTAGCATCATCATTATTTTGAGGCTGATGTCGCCCAACAAGGCCAAAATCCCTGTGCCACAGTAACAAAGTGGCGTAATGGATGCATTGCACCACTTTGTCACCCCTTGCATTATATTATGCCAGGCATTATGTATGCAAGGTGGGTTTTACCCAGTACAGGAGCCTGGAAAAATGGTGGAGGCCTGTAAAAGTGGTGCTCCTTTTAAAACCTGCTCAGAGAGGGCGTTACAATGGGGCACCATTGTTTACCATGGGCCCCTAGGCACTGATTTGGGTTAGTGCCAATATATTTTGTGTTAAGCTTGTACAGTACATCATTAGCATTTACAAATTTTACCCTATTGCCCCCTACCCTGTGGCACGGTGTGCCAAATTTCCAATGCAGCAAACACATGGTGGAATTAGGGATGCGCTTAGGGGTACAGGAAAAGTGATGCTGCACTGGATGCAGCGTCACTTTTAGTAAATATTTATCTATCTCTGCACATGCCTTTTTACATCTCCTAAGTACCATGGTGGTAAACACTCCCCATGCACATCTCATACACATGTGATTTAACCATGCTCACTCACAATCCTCATGATGGGTACATCATGTAGGTTAATCTGCACACATCCTGTTTGCTACAATCCATAGACATATCCCACATCCATCTGGAGAAGAGCTAAAATCTCTCTATGTACTCACTTGACTGTTGCCCATCATAAAAACCTCCTTGCACGGCCAGTGCCTTACTTTGTTTCTGAAGAGCAGTGAAGCACCGGTGTTACAAGTATCTAATTGATAAGCCCCTAAGAGACCTCACCACATGCACTCAAATTGTACAATGTCCAGAGTAAATTAGTGCAATGTGTAGCACACAGTGCAGCAATATGTGTTATGATAAATATGTTGGCAACATCCATGCACTTCTAAAAGCCAGCTCCTCTGACACACATCTTGACTGACATCACTGTGTTTGTGGGCATAATTGCCTTTTCATAATACAGACAATCCCATTGCAGCACACGTTGGCACCTGTGCATCAATGAACTCATTCCACATTCTCAACATCGCATCAGACATGATGTTGATACCCAAGCATATGTGATGGTTTCTTATTTGTCGCACATGCATTGCCCTCTCACGCACAACCACAAGGTGACACTTACTGGCTGCATCGGGGTCTTTAAACTGAAAGACCTCTCCAAAAATGAAGGGTGAGGGTCCACCTGCAAGACATGACAGGAAAACATAGCTGTGTGGTTGTTAAACAAATAAAAGCATGGACAACTGTTACACATTTAACTTGTTTAGCTGAGTGAACTAGTCAACTTAATGTTAGGAATGAACAGCTGGCAACTATTACATGTCTGTCAGAAAGACAAAGGGCTAGATTTAAAGGGCCCTAGCGCCACTGGAGCATCACTTTTAATTAGGTGACAGTGCTGACACAGGACAGTGCCATACTCTTGTAAATAAGGAGCAGCCCTGCTTTTAAAAACTGGTGTATCGTGGCGTGGCTGATGTTGGCACTGCACCAGTTACCTTAATATCTGACTGGTAGTTAGTTCACAAATACATGTGCAGATATGGGATGCAGACACATATACATGTATCAGACACATACGTTACACATTTTAGGGGACTGGATACTGTCCATTGGCAGAAGCTTGAACTTTTGTAGTGAATCTATGTGAAAAAGCAGCAAGCACTCAGATGCTTGACTCTTTTAAACCCATACTACCACCGCATAACCCCATCATGTGTGTGCTGTATGTAACGTATAGCACACCATGACAGATGTCAGGACACTGATGTTGGTAATTATGACATTATGGATGCTCTTAGAATGTTTTGCACTATACATGCAGGTGCTATTACTGCAAAGTGGATTTAAGCATTTTGATAGGAATGAAATTGTCATGTAACCAACCTGCCTTAGGCACAAATACAAGTTAACCTCGCAAAGAGGCACAATGTAACCAAGTTCATATAAAGGCTCTCTTTTTCATGTGTCACCTACGGCAGGAATATACATCTTACCTTCTTCAGGCCAGGGGCTGCCATCATGTGGCACCAGGCTTTCAAACTGCCACGATGCTTGTAGTGGCCTAATTGTGACATATGGTAAGGTAATACTTGCCTCCATCAGCAACATTACCCTCAAACACTAAGACCAAAATGTTGCATTATCAGGCAATCACTTCTTCCTACCTTTGTGTTCTTGTCATGTCACTCTGCACAAACATGACTCAAGGCACACACACAGCTATGACTGCCAATACTCCTGAGTTGTTTGTCATCACTCAAAAATTACTTGGTACATTTCCACAGTTGTGAAGCCCATGATGGACATGTACATTTGTGCCTGGGAAACATGAACCCTTGCATCATTGCACATATGTGTATGATTGTTGGTACTTTATTAAGTATATGTAATACACAAGGTATACAGAGAGGAATGTGCAATTTGTCTGCAACTGGTGCATTTCTGAGCTCTCATAAATGCAGGTTGGTTGAGACACAAATCTTGCTGTCCTGACCCTTGTCATTACATGCTGCAGTCATGCTTATGTCCTACTGTCATGCACATGCAAATGAGGATGTTGCAATGTAAAAGAGGTACTTATCAACAGGTCCACCAACTCGAATCACCAGGTGATCCAGGAGATCAATGAGGTCTGCCCACTGGTGTTTGAGCTGGTGGTCCGTCCGCTCCACTGAAAAATTCTTGCACAGCTGGTAAAGCACCTTCCCCCATTGCACCTTCCTTGCCTCCGTTGGGTAGCCCAGGATGACCCGGCCAGCTTAGCCAGCATGTTGGGGCACACTAGACAGATGAACCCTCCCCTATCATCCGCCATGCATGCAGTGGTTTCTCCCCTTCCCCAAGATTTTACAGGTTCTCTCCACTGCACCAACAATTACCCCAGAAAAAAATATTACAATACCCCACCTAACCCCAAAAACATCAGTGCTGCAATGCACAGTCTCTTGCAGACATACACCTGCACATTTGCGATCCCATGGCCAAGTATATTTATTTGCTTTTGTTGTTCTTGATGTCGGGCATGCCCTATCATGTACTAGGGACAGGCAGGTTGTTTGTGTAGGACATGTTGTATCAATACCCATGGTTTTACATGACTAGCCATAAATAGTTGAGATTATTCCTAGGGTTCTTTGATAGGTCATTAATAGGTTGTGGAACTGGGTCATATGTGCAGACACAGGGTATGGATACTGTCCTCCCTGGGCTTCCCTTCTTTGAGGATGACCACTATTGAAGCCTGGCACAGGTCTAACAGAAGTACTACACCCTTCTGGCTCTCCTCATACATCTGCTCCAGATTTGAGGCAAGTTTAGTGGCTGGCAACTTATTGAGTTCTATTGTTACCCTGTTGAGCCCTGATGCTTTACTTGGCTTCACATCCTTGATGGTCCGTACAATTTCTTTCTGGGAAAGTGTGCCTTCTAAGGCTTCCCTATCCTCTCCAGGGAGAGTTGGGAGGAGGATTTCACCCAGGAGCTCATTTGCTTTGCCTTTAGTGGCACTTTGAGGTACCAAGGGCTCAATATAATGTGGCTGATTTTCGGCCTCTCACCCCGACTATACACCAGACACAGGGGAGAATGGTCAGTAATACCCCTGGCTAAGTTGGTAATCTCCCTGACTTATAACAGCTGAAAAGTTAACATTAGACAGTTATCAATTCAGGGGAGACTATCATGCAGCCCCAAGTAAAAGGGTAAAGTGCTGGGTTGCTGATTTAAGGGTACACCGTACATCTGCCAATCTCTGGGCAGTGAGGAAGTCTACAACTGTTGTCTAACTGAGTCTAGAGGCATGGGGGGATGTTGGTGAATGCTATAACTCAGTGTTGCGTTAAAAGTCCCTTCACCTGAACAATTCCCCATCTGGAAGACTGTGTAGCCGAGCGGTCTGTGCTCGTAATACAGAGTTCTGAAGTTACAGTGGGATAAATACGGAAAGTATGTTTAAGATGCCCCCCTCCCAGGCCCCAGAGAGCACCACATATAGACTCATCTGATCGGGCCATATTTGCAGAATGACCATGGGCAGTGTTCTCCGCACCAAGATTACGACTCCTCTAGAGGAGTTGGTATGGGCCACATGAGCAGCCTTTTTATATCCCCAATGGTCCAGGGTGTGATACCTATTACCTGGCAGGTGAGTCTCTTGTAGGTGAAGTATATCCAGGAGTCAGGTTTAATGTACTGGAGAACCACTCCCCGTTTGACTTTGTTCACTAGGCCATTGATGTTCCATGATAGTATCCTTAGGGTTGACATACTAACTTTGGACATCCCACTGTATGGTTAATTGACCACACCCGTGGGTGCCGGGTGGGGTTTAGACTGTGAGAGTGAATGTCCTGTGTGTCTCAGCTCTGTTGACTGGCTGTATGTACCTTGCCTGGACATATACTACAATAATAATCCATTACCCTTCTTCAGTCATGAATCCCCCTCTCTACTACAATGCGCTGCATAATCAAACTGCCCACCTCCCCAACTGCCAATAGCTCCTGTTGTCCAAAATTAACATACTGCTAACTAGAAAGTGTCACTATCACCTTCTGGCCCCCACCCAGCACCCTTACTGGAATGTCTTACCCCCAATCACCGATTTAGGACCAACGAGGGCAGCTCTCCCGACAAGACGCTCCTGGTACATCTCCAGTGCCACATTTACAATCCCACAAGCCCCTCTCGTCTCCACATGGGTCCCAAGATCCGCTCTAGGGATCAGGACAACGCCCCAGGCTAGGCCAATTATTTTTCCTGCATCTTCACTTTGAGTATATCACAATTCTCCTTTGTGGTGCTGCCACCCCGGTGCCTCTTAGGGCGGTCCCAGTATCTTGACCCTCCTGCCACTTGACATCCATCCAGTCAATCCCGACCAGCTTCTGGGGTGATGATAAGTGAGTTTTGCACTCTGTGACAAATCAAAGCTGCAATGGATAAATCATTGAATACTTGTGGTCCCGGTCCCTCAGGACATTCTTCACCTAGAGGAAACAGCGGCACAGCCTCTGGACCCAAAGACTGAAATTGGGGAAGAAGGATACCCGAGCTCCACCTATAAGTAATGGAGGGGCACTGCAAGCTGCTTGGTGAATCACATCCTGGTACTCGAAGTTGATGAGTCTTGCTATGATGGGACGAGAGTGTGCTCCAGGCTTTGATGGTGTACCTGGGATACGGTGGGCGTGCTCTACCAAAATGATTTTGGAAAGTCCACATGTTTGCAGCTGTTTCAAGATGAGATGCTCCACAAACGGATCCATGGCCGGACCCTTGATGTTTAAAGGTACCACTATTATCCATACATTATTTTAGCAGGAACAGCCCTCCAAGTCCCCCAAATTCTCTCTCAATTGTTCTACTGTAGATTCACATATTCACATCATTTGTTATACATGCCCACATACTCACATTTGCATTCCACAACCTATGTCACATTCACAATGACTGTATTTTGGTACTGTAATTACTCATGTCAGCTATGAGTAGAGGGAATGACACAGTCAACCTTTCTGTGTCATTCTTCACACATACAATTTGCCAAGTGGATGTTACTTATTTGTACATTGCTTGACTTACATGCACATTCCTAAATGATTGGGTGTGATACACTTAGGCATTTATGTGTATTGGTCCCTATATGTCACTCTCTTGCTAAAACATGGGAGTGGCACTGAGAAGTATGTTCTCAGTACTCACATGTGATATTGTCATTCAGACTTTGCTAAGTTACATAGCAGTCACAAACCTGTCATTGTAGGCAATTGCTAGTTTTTCCTACCTAGCACATGCATCTGTACAGCAGTCTTCTTCATGCAAATTTCAAGGATTGCTACAGGCAAATGTCAAGCCAACACACTTGTGTGATATGTGTGTGACAATGTAAAATGTATTTGCCACAGAGGTGCCTACATTCGACCTACACAATCTTGTGGTAGTGAATTCTTTTTAATTGTTTTTTGTTCCTGACTATGGGCTAGATTTTAAAAAGAATGGCACTGCAACCAGTGCAGGTCCTTTGTTCTTTCAGCCATTAGCACCCCGCTATCACCATCATGTCTACACCGTATTTTAAGGACTGAACACCATGGCACAGGGTGGGGAGCAATTGCTCCAAAGTATTTGATGGAATAAATGTACTCTTCAGGGATAGAGCTAACATTTGGCCCTAACCCTGAACAGTGCTTAGGGGCCCATTGACACCAATGATGTGCCCCCTTTAAACAGCTGCTCAGAGCAGGTGTTAAAAGTAGCTGCAAAAAATGACACAGCTAATTTTCTTATATTCCACTTATTCCACTGCACCATTTGGCACCCCCTACTGCCTGTACACCCCACCCTTGCATACTGAATGCCTGTCTCAGGCATAGTGGCTATTCTTGGAGTACAGTTCTATGTGAAAAGGTTTTGCACAATTCGTTCTTGTAGGAAGCTGGCCTGGTGTGTGGTGGGTATCTAAGGTACTTACACCTTATACTAGGTCCAGGTATCCCCTATTAGTGAAGTGTAGGCAGTGCCTAGAAGCCAGGCTCTCTAGAGGTAGCTGTGGATGAGCAGCCAAGGCTTATCTAGTAGATGCAAAGCTCATGTAATACAACTGTAGTCACACAGCACTTACACACATGAAAGAATACACTCAGTGTTACAAAAATAAAAGTACTTTAATATGGTAACAGAACACAAAAAATGCTATAGAGGCAATACTCCCTTAGGAGGTAAGTAATACACAAGATATATACATTAGTTGTCAGAAATAGGCATAAGAATAGCTAGAAAACAGTGCAAACAGTGTAAAACACAATAGAGAATAGTGGCCCTAGGGAAAGCACAAAAAATATACAAAAAAATTGAATGCAAGAGTGTCACGCCCACCTAGGTAAGTGTGGTGTGTAGAGGGTCGCTGGGGTACCAGGAAAGGATAAAGGTAAGTACCACACACGCCCCAGCAACCAGGAAAGCAGGAGTAAATTACTAGAATTACCCTAGAACACCCACTTAGAAGAAAATAAGAGAATTTCAAAACCCAGAGATGCCTGCAAGAAACCAACAGTGGATTCCTGAAGAGGAAGACCTGTGGAAAGAGGGGACCAAGTCCAGAAGACACAGCAGAGTCCAGTGGGGGCACGAGCCCCTACCCACTAAGCTGAGGATAGCATAAGTTAGTCGACGGTGAGAAAAAAAGTCAGCACTGCAGCCCTGAAGTCAGAGTCGAGTTCCTGGAGGGTGCAGGTGATGTTCCACTCCAGAAGGAAGATTGCAGTTGGGTTTGCGTCTCCGGATTCCACCAACAAACCTTGGCACAGGCAAAACTCATGGTTGGAGGAAAGTGGTGCTGCCGGGGACCGGCAAGGCCCAGGAGGAACTCAACCCAGGAGGGGGAATCAGAGGGGCCCTTGGCATTACAGGGAGTCCACAAAAGCACAAGCAGCATGCACAAGAGTCTCAGAGGATGGGAACACAGCAGTTGCAAAAGAAGCCCATGCAGCACAACAAAAAGGAGTCCCATGCCGCAAGAGAGTCACACAGGAAGATGTGTGTCACAGGAAGGAGTGCTGGAGGCTGGAGCTTCGCGATGCCTGAAGAATCCTTCTAAGAAATGCCAACAACCCTTGGCAGCTGAAAAGGATGCAGTGCTCTGGGGTACTGTCCTGCGTTGGGAGGCAAAGGCTTACCTCCACCCAAGTTGGACAGCTAGTAGAGAGGCCCATATGAGTCGGTTCTGACCACCACCCGTGTTGCAGGATACACGCAGCTCAGCAGGTGAGGGGATCCATACAGCCTGTTGTCGTTGCTATTGGTACCTGCAGATAGAGGGGAGTGACTCCTTCACTCCAAGGGAGATTCCTTCTTCTTTTCTGTGCAGACTGAAGATGGGCTGTCCTCAGAGGATGCACGACTGGGGAAATGTTGCAGAAGCTGGAAGTAGCTGTGGAAACAATGTTGCAGGCGAAGACTTCATCTTTGTTGCAGGTTGTAGGGTCCTGGAGAGTCCAGACGCAGTTTTTTTCGGTCAGAAGTCGAAGTGGAGGTTTCAGAGGAATCCTGCTAGAATCTTGCAAGTTGAATCTGAGGAACCACCCAAAGGAGAGACCCTAGATAGCCATGAAAGGGGGATTGGTCACCTAGCTAGGTAACCACCTATCTGGAAGGGGCTCTCATGTCAATTGCCTGGCCTGGCCACTCGGATGCTCCCAGAGTTCCCTGCCAACCTTGGATCCTAGATGGCAAAACCCAGGGAACCTCTGGAGGAGCTCTGGGCAGCACCCCTGGGGTGGTGATGGACAGGGGAGTGGTCACTCTCCTTTCTATTGTCCAGTTTCACACCAGAGCAGGGAGTGGAGGTCCCTGAACTGGTAGAGACTGTTATGTGCGTGGCGGGCACCAAATGTGCCCTTCAAAGCATACCAGTGGCTTGGGGAGGCATTGACCTATAGAGAAAACAGGTGTATGCACCCAGTTCATGCAGACTGCAATGGCAGGCATGCAGAACCCTATGTATGGGCTCCCTATGGGTGCCAGAATAACTGCTGCAGCCCATAAGCATCCCCTGGATCCCTAATGCCCTGGGTATTGGGTACCATATTCTAGGGGCTTACATGGGGTCACTAGTATGCCAATTGTGGGATGAAATACAGAGTTTTGGGAGAGAGAGCATAATCACTGGGGTCCTGGTTAGCAGGATCCCAGTGAACACAGTCAAATACTCTGACATCAGGCAGAAAAAGGGGGTAACTATGCCAAGAAAAAGGGTGCTTCCCTACAGTTCTTTTCTGCGTACTTTAACAGCAGTGTTTTGTTGCCCCCCCTCCTCCAGTTGTGCACCATTGTTGTCATTGTCCTCCCTGGGGACATCTATTTGTTCATTCTAGGGGGCATTTGTGTGTAGACAAATGTTATGCAATATGGCACACAGAAGGATAATTTTACAGACAAGGGATGGTGCATATAACTGTCCTCCTCATGTAAGATGTAGGCACCTAAACCTTGATTAGTGGAGGCCAAATGTCCTCTCCATCACAGTTCTGGTCCTTCTGTGGCCTTCATTGTAGGCCCGCTCTGCATCCGTTGTAGGATTCCCAAAAGGTATCATGACCCAGGGCTCAATGCCGTAACCTTGGTCCGCTGCAAATGAATGTGTGAATATGTGTCAATCATGCATATTAGTTATTTGGTAGGTGCCATGGCACATATTTGTTTTGAGTGGAGTGGTGAATTAGACTTTCATCTGGTATTGTGTGGTATTGGATGGATGGTTGCATAGGTATCTGGTGGTGCACATTCCTATCATTGGTTGTGCCTCAGGCACCTGGTGAATGTAATTGAAATTCTTGTCTGACAGTTCACACATGACAAATATGTGTGGTATTGTCTACATTTGAACCTGGGACCCAAATGTAAGAAGATCTAGCACCTCCTTGTACCACATTAGCATAATTTTACACACTATTGTGGGCCAACAAGGCAAAAAACCCAGCACAATGATTACAAAGTGGAACTACCCATGCAGTGCAACACTTAGGCCCTCATTACAACCCTGACGGTCGGTGATAAAGTGGCAGTAATACAGCCAATAGGACTGCGGTAAAAAAAAAGGAAATATGACCACGGCGGAAACCACTTAAACACTCTGACTGCCACGGCGGTAGCAACAAGCACCACAGCAGTAACCGCCAACATCCAGGCAGAGGACAATGTACCGCCCACTGTATTAAGACAGGCCTATCCACCACCTTTTCCAGAGTGGTACCAACGACATCAAAAGCACAGTGGAAACAGAACACAGAAGTCAAAGGACTCACCTCTGGACACCGAGTGAACAACCACGATGCAATGGAGCTCGAGTTGCACATTTTCCCCATGCTCTTCTACCTCTTCCTGCATCACGAACATCAATGCCGGCGAAAACGACCACGGTGAGTACTTCTGCCTAGAACACAAGGGAGGGAGGAGGAAAAAGAGATTGACACACACACGCAACACCCCCATCCCGACCCCCAACACCATACACACAACCAGATGCAGTAACATTACATAGTCACCCCCTACTCCTCAGCAATAATGCAAGGACCAAAAGATTGGAAGAAAGTGAGTGTAATACGATAAAATAACATAAATAAGTGCATCAAAATACAAACGTATATACATATTTACAAATGGAGGGGCACTGCCCAGTCCTCAATGTCCATGAGTCACGGGGCCACAACACATTGGCCAAGGCCCCACCTCACTCCTGCAACAACACGGAGAGAACACTGCCAGGGCATCAGGTCGAAAATACACAGGCACCTCAGGGGGACATTTGAATGGGGGGGCATCTGTTCCGGAAAATGGTACAACGCCACTGGTCCTGGAGGGGGCTACATGCCCTATGAGATGTACTGGGGAGTGCAAGGCCACAGTCTCTCAAGTGGGTGGTTTGCCCACTGCTTGGTCCTGGGGAGTGCAAGGCTACAGTCTCTCAAGTGGGTGGTTTGCCCACTGCTTGGTCCTGGGGATTGCAAGGCCAAAGCCTCTCTAGTGGATGGCTTCGCCACTGGTTCTGGAAGGGGAATTGTGCCCAGTGCGCTTCATCCTGGGAAGGATGGGGTGAGTGGATGGCTTCTTCCACACGTGTGCTTTATCCAGGGAAGGATGAGGTGAGTGGATGGCTTCTTCCACTGGTTCTGGAGGGGGCCTTGTGCCCAGTGTGCTTTATCCTGGGAAGGTTGGGGTGAGAGGATGGCTTCTTCCACTGGTTCTGGAGGGGGCCTTGTGCCCTGTAATGTAGATCTTGGGAGTGCAAGGTCACAATCTCTCACCTGGGTGTCACACCCACAGGATTAGAAGGGGCCAGGATGCACTACAGCCCATGGAAGCAGGACTACACACTGCCTGACGGCGGTGACGGATACTCAGTGGTGGCAGTGGCGGGTCTGGTGTTGGGGCTGGCAGTGGTGCTGGTGGCGGTGCTGGCAGTGGTGAAAGGAAGCTCTAGCCCATCCCCTGCAGCCTCGGACGTCTGCCCACTGGGGCTGCTGGCAGTGGTGCTGGTGGTGGTGCTGGCAGTGGTGGGGGGAGGCTCCAGCCCATCCCCTGCAACATTGGATGGCTGCCCACTGGGGCTGCTGCTGGCAGTAATGCTGGTGGTGGGGCTGGCAGTGGAGGGTGGGATGCTCCAGCCCTTCGCCTGCAGCCTCAGATGGCTAAACCACCATGGTTGGTGGTGGGGGCTCTGAATGAGTCCCAGCACTAGGCATCCTGTCCTTCCTGCCTGCAGGTGCTGGCCCCCTGCCCTTCACTTTTGCAGCTGATGGTGCCTCCTTGCCCTTCCCTTTAGCAGCTGGTGGTGCCTCCTTGCCTTTCTCTTTCACAGATGGTGGTGCCTCCTTTCCCTTCCTTGAAGCACCTGGTGCATGCACACTTCCAGTACTGCTGGCTGGTTCCCGGGATCCTCTCCCACCTGCAGTAGCTGTCAACACTAATGTGGCCGTGGACTGTGTGGCTGAGGTACTCGTCTGGGTTCTGACCACCCTGGCCCAACGTGAAGGACAGGGGGAGGGGGAGGGGTAGGGAACAGGTCAACAGTGGAGAGGAAAATCTTCTTAGGGACATTGGGCAGGAAGAGGATAAAGGTTTGTGAGTGGAGGAAGAGGAAGTGGTTGTAGGAGGTGTCTGTCTGTTGTGTTTGGGTGCAAGTGCATGGGCTGAATGCTGTTGGGAGTTGGAGTGCTTGCGTTTGTGTACTTTGGTTGGAGGGGGCACTGATACAGTGGGAGAGGACACAGGAGATGTGTGCATGGATGTGGGGGTGATGACTGCCAGTGAGGGGTGTTTAGTGATAAGCGTGCTGGTGATTAAGGTAGTGGATGAGGATGTAGTGCATGCAGGCGTGAGTGGAGACGCTACTGGGAGGGAAGCGGACGAGGAGGAAGAGGGATACGCAGTGGAAGCAGTGGAAGTTGGTATGTCTGCATCTGGATCGTGTTTGTGTGAGTGCCTGTGGGATGATGTGTGGTGCTTGTGTTAGCCTGATACACTCCTGTGTGTTGTCCTGGGTGCATGCTGGTCTGACTGTGTGCATGGGATAGTTTGGGGTTGAGGGGAATGGGACTGAGACTGGCTAGAGAAAGTTGTAGGGGAGAGGGCAGAAACAGGCTGCCACCAAAGAGGTGGCCAGAGCCTGGATTGATCTCTGTTGGGCCGCCATGCCAGAGTGAATGCCCTCCAGGAATGCATTTGTTTGTTGCAAATGGACAGCCAGCCCCTGGAGGGCATTAACAATGGTTGACTGCCCAACAGAGATGGATCGCAGGAGGTCAATCGCCTCCTCACTCAGGGCAGCAGGGCTAACTGGGGAAGGGCCTGAGGTGCCTGGGGCGAAGGAGATGCCCACCCTCTTGGGTGAGCAGGCATGGGAAACTCGCTGAGGGGCTGATGGGAGGGCGGTGTGGGACAGGGGGTGGCGGTTGTACCTGTAGTTGGGGTGGCCACAGAGGTGTCCGCCACCACCAGGGAGCTTCCATCGGAGGAGGTATCACTGTCCGAACTGTCCACTCCTGTCTCTGCCGTGGTGCTCCCCTCGCCCTTCGTCCCACTGGTGCCCTCAACGTCGGTGGATTCGGCCTCCTGGGCCCTGTGGGATACAACTCCATCCATCGTTGGTGCCTCAGCTCCTCTGCCAGATGATGCTAATTCACACAAGGACAGGGTGACAAAAGAAAAAGGGTAGGGAAAGAGACAAAGAATACACTGGGTCAATGGCTGCTCCAACACCACTGTTGGCATACACGACACACACACACACACACACACACAGGGAACAGCCCTATGCATTAGGCAATGCACTACCAATCACAATGCTAGTCACCAGCCCATGGACAGTAATACCTAACACCACTAACAGCATACTAGAGACCTACAGACCCCTGCCCAGTAGTGGTTGCCTACTAGCTTGGAAGGAGGTGGTTCACATCATACCCTGTCCAACATGGGGCCTACCCTGCAATGTCCGGCCTGCCCTAGGGGCACCCACAGGCCCACATCCCCCACCCGGAGACCACCCCACCACGCATATAGTATATTTGGAAACTGTACTCACCCCCTTGTGGATGCTGTGAAGCTCCGGATAGGTCACCACCAGTATGCAGGCCATCAGGGGAGTCAGGGTTCGACAGACACCCCTTCCTCGTTGGGAGGCCATCCCCAGCTGGGCCTCCGCCGTCTTCCTTGCCCAGCGTCTCAGGTCTTCCCACCGTTTCCAACAGTGGGTGCTCCGCAGGCCATAGACCCCCAGGGTCCGCACGTACTTAGTGATGGCACGCCATATACCCTTTTTCTGATGGGCACAGACCTGCAGAAAAATACACATAGAAAAAAGGTATCAGTCAGACCGTCCGGCCTGTTACACTCATGTCCCACCATAGCCCTCTCATCCCCTTACACACAGACATTGCCCACCATACATGCAGCACGCTGCCCAGGACCCTTCCACCAACCCCCCCTTACACGAGGCCCTCACACATAGCACTCCACGCATTCATGCCCCATGCATCGTGCTCACTGTGTACTCACCTGTTGGTCTGGAGGCCCATACAGCGTTCGGTACTGGGGTAGGACCCCATCCACCAGTCTCTCCAACTCTGCAGCAGTGAAGGCAGGGGCCCTTTCCCCAGTCACACGAGCCATGGTCGGTTCCAGACACAGGTCACAGCAGTGCTTGCAGTGTTGGTCCTCTCCTGTTGAAGGTCAGGTAGCAAGTTGGTGAACAGATAGAAAATGGTGGTCACGTCCGCGGCAGTGCATACTGTCACCGCCGGCGTACATCACCATTGGCCACTGTAACCCATAGGGCCCAATGGAATCCAATGAGGAGTTGCACAGCGGTTTTCAACCGCCTCCCGCAACGGCGCACAACGTCAGCGGAATTACCTAATTGCCACATGTCACTCCATAGAGGACAGGCGGATGCCATTTCATGGGGGAGGGCAGGCCATGGACCTAACTGAGTCACAGTACACATATGCACCATTCGGGCCTATACAACAATCTTGTGTTACAGTCACAACATGCAATGCAGTGTAGTATTTTGAAATATGGGATACTGACCAGCTACTCACTGTTTGCCCCCTAGATTGTAAACCGCTGCAGATGAATCGGAGATGGAGACATCCCCCTGTGCACAGGCCCCTGGTGGAATTGGCATCAATGGAGGACAGGCACATTATCCTCACCTATAGACTTGACAGGTCCACAATCACAGAGATGTGTGCCCAATTTGAACCTGACCTGATATCTGATATTCGTCAGCCCACCGGGATCCCCCCTCTTGTGCAAGTCCTATCTGTACTCCATTTCCTAGCAAGTGGCTCCTTCCAAGTGACAGTGGGCTTGGTAGAAGGAATGTCTCAGCCAATGTTCTCAATAGTGCTGACCAGAGTGTTGCACGCTCCGATTAAACACATGCGCAGCTACATCATTTTCTCCCGGGTGGAGGATTTGGCCACAGTGAAAGCTGATTTCTATGCAATGGGACATATCCCTACCATTATTGGGGCTACTGATGGTACACATATTGCATTTGTACCCCCCCCGCAGAAATTAACAAGTGTTCAGAAATCGAAAGAGCTTTCACTCAATGAATGTGTAGATAGTGTGCCTGGCGGACCAGTGCAGCTCCCATGTCAATGCAAAGTATCCTGGGTCTGTACATGATGCCTTTATGCTGAGGAATAGCAGCATCCCATATGTGATGGCTCAACTCCAGAGGCACCGGGTGTGGCTAATAGGTGAGCCCTGGTTCCCACTGAGAGGATGTTGGTGTATGGGTATGGTGTGGGCCCTAAGGGTCAGTGTCTGTCTAACAGTTGTCCCTCGATATTTGCAGGTGACTCTGGTTACCCCAACCTCTCATGGCTACTGACCCCTGTGAGGAATCCCGAGGTCAAGGGCAGAGGAACGTTACAATGAGGCACATGGGCGAACAAGAAGAATAATAGAAAGGACATTCGGCCTCCTGAAGGCCAGGTTTTGTTGCCTCCATCTAACAGGTGGATCCCTGTACTACTCACCCAAGATGGTGTGCCAGATCATCGTGGCATGCTGAATGTTGCACAACCTTCCCTTACGTCGCCAGGTGCCTTTTCTGCAGGAGGATGAGGCTGGAGATGGGCGTGTGGCAGCAGTGGACCATGTGGACAGTGAAGATGAGGAGGCAGAGTATGAGGATGAGGACAACAGAAGTGCTATTATAAGACAGTACTTCCAATGAAACACAGGTAGGATACTGTAATCACACTTCACATTGACAGTTTTGTATTTGACATTGTCACTGGCAGACTGAGTTAGCAAATTCTATGCCCACTTACTATACCCTTTGGCATCTCTATTTTCAGATATTTGTGTCCCACCATCGCTCCTGGTGTGTTGACTGCACTCAACTACATATCATTCCTATGTATACAATACTGTACAGTTATATTGCAGTGTTTAAAGCTTGTTAAACAAATACATGGTTAAATGATTTGACAGACTCCATACTGTTAAGTATTTAAGTGCTAATGATTAGAGGGGGGTGTGCAATAGGCTGGGGTGATGATGGAAGAATGTCCAGGATAGAGTCCAGTCTATTTGTATCACAGGTGCATTGTCCAATCGGGCATAGGAAGGGGAGCAATGGCAGTTCAAGGTGGACAGGGTGACAGAGTGGGAAACAAGGGTGACATTCATGAGAGTCTTATTTCCTGGTGGGTGTCTTGGCAATGTTACCTGGCTTCTGCCTGGATCGCAGGGACCGTTTGCGGGGTGGTTCTCCTTCTGCAGGGTTTGGGATACTGGTTTCCTGTTGTTCCTGTGGCAGGGCCTCCTGTCCACTAGCGGCAGCGGAGGTGGAAGGCGTTCATCGGTTTGACTAGTGTCAGGGGCCCTTTGGTGTGCAACTGCCTCCCTCATGGTGTTGGCCATGTCAGCCAGCAACCCTGCAATGGTGACCAGGGTGGTGTTTATGGACTTCAATTCCTCCCTGATCCCCAGGTACTGTCTCTCCTGCAGCTGCTGGGTCTCCTGAGACTTGTCCAGAATCTGGGCCATCATCTCCTGGGAATGGTGATATGCTCCCAGGATGTTGGTAAGTGCCTCCTGGAAAGTCGGTTCCCTAAGCCTGTCCTCCCCCCATCACACAGCAGTCTTCCCAACTTCCCTGTGTCTCCGTCCCCTGAACCGTGTCCCCACTGCCACTGACCCCAGATCCCTGATCATCCTGTGTTTGTGGGGTGGCTTGGGGTCCCTGCAGTGGTGGAAACACTGCTGATTGACGTGACCTGGGGACTGAGGTATGGGCCCGCTGGGTGTGTGCTGTGGTGGTGTTTCCTGAGGGAGGAGGCTCTGTGGTGCCTGGGTAACCGATTGTCCGGAGATCCCTGATGGGCTGGGTTGGTCATCCAATGGGATGAATGTGTTGTGATGGTGGGATGTGTGGGGTGGTGAAGTGATGGGAGTGAGGTTAGAGGTGGGGGTTTGTGATGGCATGCAGGTAGAGGGCGGTGATAGTAATAGAGATTTGACTTACCAGAGTCCAGTCCTCCTCCTACTGCTGCCAGGCCCTCAGGAGGCATGATCGCAAAAGACTTGCTCCTCCCATGTTGTTAGTTATGGGGGAGGATGTGGGGGGTCCACTGCCAGTCCTCTGTACAACTATTTGGTGTCTTGCTGCTGTGGAATGTACCTTCCCCTGTAGGTCATTCCACCTCTTCTTGATGTCTTCCCTTGTTCTGGGGTGCTGTCCCACGGAATTTGACCCTGTCCACGATTCTCCACCATAGATCCATCTTCTTTGCATCTTCTTTGCATCTTCTTTTGCTTCACCTGTGATCCGAATAGCTGTGGCTCTACCTGTATGATTTCCTCCACCATGACCCTTAGCTCCTCCTCAGAGAACCTGGGGTGTCATTGCGGTGCCATGAATGTAGTTTGAGTGGTGTGGGTGAGGGTGTGTGGGGTGATGTGTTGGGTTGTGTGATCTGGGGTGAGTGTATGGTGTATAGGTGATGGTGGTGTGTGTCTGTGGTCTTGTCTGTGGTCTTGCTATCTCTCTTGTGGCACTTGTTTGTAATGGTAAAGGGTTGTGGGTAATGTGTGTGTGTATTTTATAGTGGTGTGGGTGTGGTGTGTGTATGTGTGTCAAGTGTGTGTTACTCAAATTGTCCAATGTGATGTTGTTGGGTGTGTATTTTGAGCGCGGCGGTATGTACCGCCAAGGGTTTACTGCCATTGAATGTCCGCTGCGGTGATTCTGTGGGCGTAGTTCTGTTGACGTAACAGTGTGGGTTTTGGTACTGCCAGTTTATCACTGAGATTTGGGCTGGTGGACTTGTGTGTGTGGCTGTATAGTGATGGATTGCTATGTGTGGGTCATAATATGGTTGGCGGTAATCCACTGCGGCGGCAGTATGTTGGTGGCAGTCAGCATAACTGTAAGTGGGATTTATCGTCAAGGTCATAATGAGGGCCTTAGTGACCCTTTACGCCACACTATGCCTGTGCAAGGCATCATGTATGCTAGGGGTGTGCTTCCCCGTTGGGACAAATGTAATATTGGTGCAGAGGAATATGAGAGGTTTCAATGCGTCATTTTTATCTGGTACTTTTGATGACCTGCACGGAGCAGGCGTAAGTAGGGGGCACACTATTGCTTTCAAAGGGCCCCTATGTACTATGTAGGATTAGCATAATAAATTTGGCAATATTTCTCAACTGTCCATCTATGGCATCCATTATGTTGACCCTGTTGCACCTACTCTGCCTCAGACTATGCCATATATTGAATAAGGCACACACATGTTGGGGGTAGGGTGGAGCTAAGGGGCGCAAGTAAAGTTGTGCTGCTTTAGATGCTGCCCAACTTTTCTGACATGCGTCCCTTAGTGCCTTCACTTTATACCTGCAGAAGAGTGATGTTGTGAACATGTGCACCTATTTTGTGTGTTGTGTGCCATGTAAGGCCCTATGTGTTGCATGTGAATTATAACACTTTGCCCTTGAAATACCACCCTTTCACAAAGTGTTAATGTTGCCAATTTCTGGCTGACATACGTATGTGCATGAGATTCATATGCCCAATGTGGCACAGTTATATGAAATGTATGCAAGATTTTTCAGACAGCTGTGGAACAGGATAGGGCATGCTATGCTTTTCAGCACGGCCCTGCATCAGGAATTCAGCCCTGCTGAGTTCTATGTATCCTCATTCATATGCATTTCTGGTTTCTCCCTGTACATTGTAAGTAGTTCATTTGCCACTGATTTACGGGTATTTTTGTTGGTGTGCTATGAGGTTTCCATTTCTGCACATGATCTTTCATTGATGGTAGTGTAGTATTTCAATGTGTGCTGCACTATACAGCACACAAGGGAAAGTTGAACACAATGAGTATATCTGGTATGTTTTGCTGATATGGGACCACTCAGCAGGCAAATAATATTGGTGCTGCCTGAAGTTTCTACAGCATGGTAAATGTGGGGCACTGCCAATATGTGAGTTGTTTGATGGTTGAATGGCTGATGCAATTCACATCAGAGAGATTCCTTGGTAAGTTTTATGTGTGAAGGATCTGTGTTTTGTTGTCAACCGGTGGACACAGATAGTTGTTTGAGTGCTTCTTTTGTATTCAAAGGGGACATTGCTCCATCTGTCCTTCTGTGATGTGTCAGTGAGGTGGTGCCAGGGACTTGTAGATATGGGCATATGTGAGGGTGATGTGCATTGAATGTGGTGTAGTATGGTATGTGGCATATGTGTTGTGGTCTATACATCTGTGTTTCCCTGTCCATGTATGTTTAGTGCGGTCTATTTATTGTTTGTACTACTAGTTTGGTGAGTTGCTTGTACTATGATTTGTATGCTACCTTACCTACAAGTAGGCCATTGCCATATTGTCCACCCTGGAATTGTTGGTTTATAGTAGAGCGCCTGCAGATGTAAGCATCATGGATGCTGCTGGGATATTTAGCTAGGATGTTTGAGATGATTCCACTGTGGTCCACGATGGCCTGCACGTTGATGGAGTGTGTATGTTTGGGGTTCCTGTAAAGGTGTTCGGTTGCAGCAGGAGGGACAATTTGGACATGGGTGCAGTCCATTGCACCCAGAACATGCGAGAAGTCAACAATTTAATAGAAACCTTGCCTGGTCTCCAGCTGCAGTTCCTGGGTGTTATGGAACCGGATGTGGTGGAGTGTGAGTCTAATGGTGTCATTCAGGACCTTAGAGAGGAAGACAGAGAGGGATGAATGGGAGATCTCACCCATTTGTGCCACAGTTGTCTAGATTGAACCTGAATCCAGCAAGTAGAGGACAGCCAGGAGTTTGGTCTTGGGTGGTAATGCTGTGTGACTCTGCACTCTTGCTGTGATGCCTAGTGCAATGTGGTGGGCAGGCGTACAATGAACTACCGCTTCAGATGGTGGAGTCTGAACACCTATTCTTCCCTGAGGGCGAAGATGGTTGCACACTGGTGAAAGATCCTCTCCCGCCTTCCCACGCTTCCTTTGTGGCTGCTGTGGTTGTGTTTGCAGTTGCTGCGGTGGTGCTGGTGGCAACTGGCATTATCTCTGCCATCTTCTACAGGGGCATAAGCTGTAACAATAACAGGTCCATGTTGTCCAGGTGCTTGGAGATGTTGCTTCAGTGAGTTTCCCTTACGTAGTAGTGTGTGGGTCTCCTTTTAATGCCTGGTCTGACCAGGAATTAAAATTTTTATGCTAATCAGACTTAGCATCATTTTTGGACTGGGTCCTTTGCATTCGTCATTTTTCCACCAGGTTCTAAATATGGCGATAGTGGCCTAGCATAAATTTTTAGGAGGGAACACTTACCTTGCATATCATTGTTATTAAACCACACAAGGTGAGGTGGCACACCCAAAAAATGACGCTAAGACAAATATTTTGACACTGGACTGATATAGTGGCAAAATATAAAAGTGTTGTGCTAGCGTCGCTTTTGCGTAAAAGACTGTGCTAAGTTTTCTTAAATATGGGCCTGTGTTTTTTAGTCAAAGTTTGATGTTTGCAAGGGATTCTGGGTGAAACAACCTGGCAAGAGCCACTCAAGCCACCCCATCCTGGATTCCCCTATGTGTCAAGTTTTCAGAAAAGTATAGTTTGCTAGGTTTCCTCAGGTGACAAGTGAGGTAGGGCCCAAAAAACACAGCTACTGAATTTTAAAACAACTGGTCAGTTTTGTTTGGAAAGATTTGGTGCATCTATGTTGCGTTTTCGGCCATTTCTTGTTGCAGGAATTACCCACTCAAGTGAGGTACCATTTTTATCAGGAACCCTAAGGGAACACAGAGTAGTAGAGCAACTGATATTTCCAATTGTCTTTCCCTGATTTGCACCTTCCAAATGTAACACAGTGTGTAAGCTAGAAGTCATTTTTAAGTCATTTTGAGAAATGCCCTCTAATTCACATGCTAATATGGGTAACTCTAAATACAGAGTAGTAGAGCAACTGATATTTCCAATTGTCTTTCCCTGCATTTGCACCTTCCAAATGTAACACAGTGTGTAAGCTAGAAGTCATTTTTAAGTCATTTTGAGAAATGCCCTCTAATTCACATGCTAATATGGGTAACTCCTAATTCAGTGGCATGTAAAACCACTGCTTCTACCATATCTTATGCCCATTTTGGAAATACCTAGGTTTCCTTGATACCTATTTTTCACTCTTTATATTTTACCAAATTATTTACTGTGTACCTTATACACAATGAAACACCTTTGAAAGGAGCAGCTCAGTTAATGGCTCTGGGAACCTACAATTCTTTGTGAGCCTACACCTATACATCCCCTCATCCAGAAGGGTCCACCAGACATAACGGCATATTGCTTTTGAAAATCTGCCATAGTTAACAGAAGTTACAAATGAAAACAGACACAAATGGCAGTTTTTTTCAACTCAATTTCATGTTTCTTTTATTTCAACTGTTACTTTCTTTAGGAAAATGTTGAATGATCTCCACAAATGACCCCTTGCCAAATTCAGAGATTTGTCTACTTATAGGCATGTATAGCTTTCCAGGATTCACTATTAGTTTCACACACATTTCTACCACTAACTCGAAGAAGGTTAAAAGCACAAAAATAAGAAAAATGGGCTATGGCCCAGTAAAATCCCCAAACTGTGTTGAAAAATTTGGATTTCTGATTCAAGTCTGTCTGTTCCTGAAAGCAGGGATAATGGTGATGTTAGCCCTGTAATCCATTTGTTGATGCAATTTCCAGAGGAAAAATCAGCTGCTTTCTTGTGCAGCACCTTGTTCCCATTTTCCCCCCAAAAAATCAAAATGAAGCTGTATTTTGGCTAATTACTTGGTCCTTCCTCCTGGGGAATCCAAAAACCCTCAATATCTTTAGAATCCTGGATGTTGGAAAAAAAGGATGCAAATTTGACATTGATAGTTAGAGGCTTAGAGGGGGAAGTGGGTTTAGCAGCGGAGGGGCAAAAAATTAATTCAGGCTATTCTTACATTTTTGTCAGTAATGGAAAAACGCAAACTGTCTCATTTATTGGTGTGTGATGGTTATTGGGTAGTGATGGCAGAGGCATTTGGCAGCTCTGGGAGGTGTGCAAGTCGTAGTGCCCACCCTTGAAGTACTTTGGGTCCTGGCACTTAACTTGTTTACAAATTAAGCACTGGAGTAGAAGGTTGTTGGTGCCAGGAGGGCAGGGAAAGTAAGCCACTTCTGAAATCCATTTGTGGTAAATGTAACTAACTGAAACTTCACAACCACTGTGCTGTATGAAAAAGTCTTGCTAGTTAGGCATGAGACCAATCCATATGTTCACATGAACATGGGTTTATATACTTTGACATTAAACAGACATTCATGTGAAACTCAATTGTCATAGATATATACTTGAGCAGGAAGTCCTGCTGTTGAATTAATACAAAAAAGAGATATTCACATCAAGACAGTTTACAATCTGTCAGGCATATGTCCATAGTATAAAATGCAACTGGTACCAAAGCTTGTCATATAAATCCAAAAGATACTTTTATTTTTGCAAACACAAAGGATTTTACTGGTGGTAAAGCCAGGAGTTTACTACATTGAAGAACAAAGTGTGAATTAGAGCTAAATAAAGTGCTTTCAAGGTAGCAAGTCTCTATGTTAAAAAACATCTAAAGCAACAATACACTTAGGGGCATATTTATACTCCGTTTGCGCCGAATTAGCGTTGTTTTTTTCGACGCAAATTCGGCGCAAAACTAACGCCATATTTATACTTTGGCGTTAGACGCGTCTAGCGCCAAAGTATGAGGAAAGAGCGTCATTTTTTTGCGTGAACGCCTTCCTTGCGTTAATGAGATGCAAGGTAGGCGTTCCCGTCCAAAAAAATGACTGCGACACAAATGCGTCGTATTTATACTCCCGGGCAAAAATCACGCCCGGGAGTAGGCGGGGCAAAAAACCCCGCATTTGCGCCTCTTTTTAACGCCTGGGTCAGGGCAGGCGTTAAGGGACCTGTGGGCTCAAAATGAGCCCACAGCTGCCCTCCCATGCCCCCAGGGACCCCCCCTGCCACCCTTGCCCACCCCAGGAGGACACCCAAGGATGGAGGGACCCATCCCAGGGACATTCAGGTAAGTTCAGGTAAGTATAATTTTTTTTTTTTTTAATATTTTTTTTGGCATAGGGGGGCCTGATATGTGCCCCCCTACATGCCTCAATGCCCAATGACCATGCCCAGGGGACATAAGTCCCCTGGGCATGGCCATTGGGCAAGGGGGCATGACTCCTGTCTTTACTAAGACAGGAGTCATGTAAATGGCGTCTGGGCGTCGTTAAAAATGGCGCAAATCGGGTGGAGGCGATTTTTTAGCGTCAACCTGACTTGCACCATTTTTAAGACGCCCTAACGCCATTTTCCCCAACGCCGGCGCTGCCTGGTGTACGTGGTTTTTTTCCACGCACACCAGGCAGCGCCGGTCTGCTAGCGCCGGCTAACGCCATTCAATAAATACGGCGCCCGCATGGCGCTTCAGAATGGCGTTAGCCGGCGCTAAACTTTTTGACGCTAAACTGCGTTAGCGCAGTTTAGCATCAAAAAGTATAAATACGGGCCTTAATGTAGAGTATGGATCTATAAAAAGCTGAAAAGCTTACTTGCCATATAATTCAAACTCACTCACCCTGAATAGCAAGATGGAAATTGGAACGAAATACAGCACTTTTGACATTGCCTATTTTATCGAAATGAACCAATCCATGCTTAATCAAATTTTAGATTGTGTTCAGTCTTTTTTTCATTCTAACAATCATAGAAATAATGTGCCTTGGTTTAAAAAAAAATTGAGTACCTTTAGTAAAGTAGGGAGAGTAACAAAGTAAGAAAAAAGTGGAAAGTGCAATTGAAGACCTTAAAAAACATTGCTTAGCCCCCTTCACCAGATTTTCTTGTGTAAATGGGGCACTTGGGTTGTATCGTTAGTATCATTCTAAAATATATGCCCCACAGGAGGAAAGAACCGCCAGATGGAAACATGTTGACCTATAGTTGTGATTGAAAGAACACTTTTTTCAACCTCCCATTTTTTTGTTGGTAGAGTGACAGAACATTATCTCCTTTTCTCTCCCTGATGTTTTTAACCTTGACTGGGAATTCTTATGATCAATAAAATACATAGGTGTTGTAGGTTCTCTGGCCAATTTTAAGTTTTCTCTCTCTTATTTTGTAGGTTCAAATTGATTCCTACATCTTTTCAGTCTGCCACGTACTTTAATTTAAGATCTCTGGCAAAGAGCCCCCCTGTGGGGCCCGCCAAACATGCAGCACCAGTCTGGCAAGGAGCAAACCCTATGATAAAGTATGACTTCCAATGGATGTGTGAGGGCTCTTGCTTCTACTTTTAGGAGTGCCTAGTGGATCTCTTTTTTTTCTTTGGAACAGTGTACTTATCTGGATTGGTACTAATATTAGGGAGACTGTACACTGGATCACATAATCTCCGGTCCCTCTTATGGTTAGATACTTGTGGAGGATTGTAGATGCCAGTTAGATTTTGCATAGGAGTGGTGGAGCATACAAGAGGCTTCCTCCTGTTAGGGCCAGGCACCTGAACCTTGATTTCAGGAGTCCAAATGTCCTCTCACATTGCGTGTTCTTCTGTGCCCTTCGTTGTATGCATGCTCTTCCACCATTGTGGCATTGGGAAAGGGAGTCATAGCCCATGGCTGTATGCCTTAACCTTGATCAGTTGTGAAGGAAAGAGAGAAGATGTGTTGGTAAAGCTGGATAGTGTTTTGGAACATGCCATGGCAGTTGTTAGTTGTAGATGGAGTGTGACTTAGACTTGCTTGTGATATAGTGTATGTTCCTGTTCTTATCTGCAGTAGTGTTCTATTATTAGATGGAATCTACCACCTCCATGCACCACAGTGGTGTCAGATTTTGAGGCACCATAGTAGCCCTACAAAGCCAGACTGTGCCAGACTGTGCCGTGGTGTCATGTGGCACTACGCATGCAGTGCAACACTTAGTGACCCTTTGTGGCAGCCATCAAGTGTACGAGAATGTATATCACACATTTGTAGGATGATCTAATTTGGTGCAGTAGTATCTCCTAGCTTCCAATACATGATTTATCAAAGACACTTACAACACATGCACAGTGCAGGCTTTGGGAGGGGGCACAGCTATTTTTCACATGGCTCTCTTAATATGGTGCATGTAAGGACAGGAATGTTTTCTATACTCCTACTATGGCATCCATGATTTTTTACAGTTTTTTTCACAAGCTCTGCATCATGGAACAGACATGGTGGTGTTAGGGGGTACTAAGGGTGCATGTGAGGTGGCACTAGAGTAGGTGTTTCCCCATTTCTCAGTATTCTGCCCCATGGTCTTTAATGGCAGGTTATTTTGTATTTTGTGTGCGACGCTATGCAGCAAATAGGTGTATGTGCAAGCTACAGGTATGTCAGGTATGTGTAGATGATATGTAGTTGGTTATGGTACCCCTTGGGTGGCAATTGACTTAGGTTCTGCTAGAAGCTTGCACACCATGGTTTATGTGAGACTGTGCCTATGTGTGACTTTCTATAAATGGCCATGATCTCTGCCATTGACATGGCTGGGCTATTCTTTGTTTGTTGTAATGTGTGTATAATCTGTATTTAGTTGGCAACCTGTGGACACTTGTAGTGGTTTGTGAGCAGCTTCTGTATGTAAAGAGGACTTGGCTCCACCAGTTCACACATGGTGTGCCTGTCAGGATGTGGCTGTGTTCTGTACATGTGGGTGCTATGTGTTTGTGAAGTGCAATGAATGTGGTATAGTGTGGCATGTTGCCTGTACATCTATGTACCCCTGCTCATGTGTATTTAGTGTGGTGTTTGTCTCGTTTGTCTAGATGGTTGGTGTGTTGTGTGTTTAATGATTGGTATGGCTTAACTAAGAGTAGACCATTGCTATATTGGCCATCCTGGAACCGCTCATTTATAGTGCAATCGCTGACTATGTATGCATCATGGACACTGCCGGGGTATTTTGCTACAATGCTGAAGAGCTCACTGTGGTCTATAATGGTCTGCACATTGATTGAATGTGTGTGCTTGCGGTTCCTATATAAGTGTTCTGTTGCTGCAGGAGGCACCAGTTGCACATGGGTGCAGTCCATTGCAGCCAGCACATGCAGGAACCCAACAATTTGAGAAGCAGATGTCATGGGGTGTGAGGCGTATGATAGCATCCAGGATCTTAGGTAGGAGGACTGAGAAGGATGGCTAGGACATACCAGCCACTTGTGCACCTGTTATCTAAAAAAGAGCCTCACACCAGCATATGGAGGACAGCGAGGAACTTGGTCATGGGTGGAATCGCAGTGGGAGTTTGCACGCTTGCTTCGATGTGTGGCTCAATTAAGTGCAGCAGGTGTATAATGGACTCCGGATTCAGTTGGTACATCCTGATTAATTCTTGGTCACAGAGGCCAAGGATGGTTGTGCGCTGTCTGAAGGTCCTTTCCTGCCTTCTGCGCTGCCTTTGTGGCTGCTATGGTGATGTTTGGTGTTCCTGCAGTGGGGATGAAGGGACATGCTGTCTTTACTGATGTCCATGGCGAGTGCCAACCCAGAGCAGTACCACTTCCATGTTCTTCTGGAGGTTTCAAATGCTCCTTCTGTATGTTTTCCTTGAGTCGTGGTAAGTAGGCCTCTTTTTAACACCTGGTCTGACACTAGATGGGTCTAGCGCCAAAATATAAATATGGAGTTTGGTTTGTGCTGCTTTAGCATGAAAAAAATGATGCTAAAGCGTCACAGCAATTTGGTGTGCTGAGGCTCCAGTTTACAATATGTGTCTTAAACTTTTGACTGGTGTTGATGATGAGTCTATGCTGCGGGTTCGAATGATTTTGACCAAACAGATATCTGTAGATAACGTTCTGGCAAGTGTGGCACATTTGTTTTATTATGTTCTTTTGTAGAAAATATCTGTGTCTGCTTAACATAACACATGTATTTGTAAAGTGCACTTTTTGGCACTAACAATTTTTTATTGTTATCTGCCAAATTAGTGCTCAGTTAATCAACATTGGAAGATGAAAGGCTGAGAGACCTTGCTGGGAATTTAACCTGTGATCTTGAGGTCAAATACAGTGATTTGATGCATTAGACCACCAGCCACCAGACCTCTACTTTCTCCACACTGTGATCATAATCACATGGTAGCAATGTTTCTGGATCCACAGTGCAAACAATGTGACTGGTTGTAATTGCTGTTTCTTGTCTTTCTCTTTTGTATGTTGTGAATGCTTTATACTCAACATTTGTTATTTTTTCCTTGTCACTTCCATTACGCACTCAAATCAGATTCAGTAAAAATCTACGTATATAAGAGTATATCAAAGTTAAGAAAGATAAAATAATCACTAGGACATGACTGCATTTAATGGACACTGCTATAAATTACAGATCTCATGCATACTCAAGACATCTCTTCAGAAAATAGCAAAACAAATGTTAAGGATTGAAACTTTCTGCACATTGCAAAATGCATGATATGCTCAGTTGTAATGGTTCTAATCTCTTTCAGAGCAGATTTCATAAGTTTAGAAAAAAATTGAGATGGTCAGAAATCTGAAATTCATCTATGCTGAGAGGTTAGCATGTGCATATCAGGTGCATATGCAAAGCTTAATTTGAGCCAGTGGTTTCAGGTGGGACCCAGCCGCACTCATTTTTGGTGCGGGGAAAGTGGCGGAATAGAAAGGCAGAAACACAGTGACAGAAGGAGTAAGTAGGGATGAATAATAACTTTTAAGTGAGATAAGGAATCAACTAGTGTGTAGTGGTGGATTAAAGAGGCATGAAGTGGAATCAAGACTATGCAGCCTTATGTTTGGTGCCCAACCCTTGATAGTATTGGCTGCAGGCTTCTAAGTGCAACTTTGGGTCTTAGAACTTATTATTTGACAAGTTAAGCTCTGTGCATATGATGTTCCAGTGTGTCATTTGTGGTATTGAAGCAATTAAAGCAGCATAGACACTCACTAGAGTCACAAAAAAGTTGCATTATTATTGAATGACTATAATATTATGTAAAGACATATCCTCTACCTTAGGCCTTCAAGCTTAGAAGGTCATCATCACTGACTCATATAGTACATACTTTCACAAACTATAAACAAAACATGTATTGGCAAAGCTAAGAAGCCTGGTGTTAGCTGCCAGCCTTTTGTCATTGTCAATGATTGTTCGCAATGCTTTTGTAAACCTTTATTTCAAAACCATTAAAAAAACAAACATTCTTAAAAACACATTGACCCACTGCTCCCTGACGGAGAAAGGGACTCTTTGTGCTTGGGCACAATGCTGTCACTCACACAGAAAGGAACAAATAGCTAATGTGGGAGTACCATGAAGTACGTTCTGGTGGATGGAAGCAAAATGTGAATGACACTCCTACACATCAATGAATGAGAAGGGCTGGCTGAAAGCTCCTCTAAGTATATTACATTTATATTTTGTCAAATCAAAAGGTCTTGGCTAACATCAGACCTATAAAACCCCTCTCCTTATGATTAAAATTGTCGTGATGCCCTTCTAACACATTTTTTTGCTTCAAAACTCTCCTTCGAGTCCACAAACCATTCTTCCTATGCCAGCCCCACCAGGCCCTGTCACACACCTAAGATAACCCCTACTAATCCCCTTCGTAGCTTGACACATCTAACCATCCATTGAAAGGCCAATAAACTATTATTTGTTTTACTTTCAATTTAAACTCACAGCATCTAATCCTATTGAGTAAAGCAAACCCAAGAGAAACCCTTTGTATAAATTATTATTTTTAAAATCAGCTATCTTACATGAATCCCTTCTGTCACTAAGGCCCTCATTATGACCCTGGAGGTCCGAAGACCGTCAGGGCCAAGGTGGCAGTTTCACTGCCAACGGGCAAGCGGTGAAGGCGACCATATTACAAGTGTGGCGGTTTGGCCTCTGCCAAACTGCCACATCTCCGCTGGTACCGCCACGGTGGTAAGACAGCCGGGCCAGAGGACAGTACCTCCAAGCCGGCTGTCCACTGAAGACCACCGGCGGTATTATGAGTCAGCTTTCCGCCAGGGTTTCTGCAACGGTAACACCTCCATGAAAACCCTGGTAGAAAGGCTGCTGGCGATAGGAAATTCCTTTCCTATCACTGGTAGATGACCCCCCCAACCCTCCCTGCAATTACAATGCCCCCCACCACCCTTCCATGAAAGCACCCCCCTCCCTACCCCTTCCATGAGAGCACCCCCACCCCGCCCTCCCTGCATACACGCACACACAAACCCACATGCAACCGGCATGCATGCATTCACAAACATGCATACATACGCTCATTCACCAACACGCATGTATATACTTACTCACCAGCACACATACGTACACTCATTCACTTGCACCAACAGACACGCATTCACACTTACATTCCAACACGCACTCATTTCAACAATCACACATGCATTCACACTTACATTCACACACACATACACACACGAATACACACACTTACACACATGTTTTCACACTTACATTCACACACGCATACACACATGCATACGCACATGCATATAACCTTACATTCACACACGCATACACACACAGAGACTTACACCTCCTCACAAACGTACATACCACAGCCCCCTACCCCGTCAGTGATCTACTTACCTTGTCGGCGAGTAGGACACCACCACGTCATATTACTGCTCATAATACGTCAGGCGGAGCCCTTTTGACATGGCGATGCTGGCTGTGGAACTGCCTCTGCGCCTCCGACCGCCAGCACGACTGCTCTAATTGTAGGAGAAATCCTTCAGTACTCATAATAGGGTGGTCAGAAGACCGCCAGCACTGGTGGTTTTCTGGCACCCGCGGCTTTGGCGGTCTGTGTAAAAGATCGCCGAAGTTGTAATAAGTGCCTTATTATTTCTCACTAGACTAATACTCAAGCTTCCACATCCTGCCCAAATAATAAAGTGTTTGCAGCCAGAAGACACATTGAAGTACTTTCCACCTTCCAAAAACCCCGACACCAAGAAGCCACCTACTTACATCAGCTCCCAATATTGTCCAGATCTTATTGACTCCTATGGTTCAAGGCTTCCACAAGTATGTCCCACCTGCATCAATCTATATAGCCTTAATCTTCCTGGCATAGTAATTCATTTGATTCTGTTAGAATTTGGATCTTTAGTTGACCAGCAGTATACACCCTGTTCAAGTAGGTGCCCTCAATCTATTCAGGGTAAGGGAGTCACACACCTAAGATAAGCCCTACTATCCCCTTGGTAGCTTGACACAAGCTGTCAGGTTTATCTCAGAGGCAATGTGTAAAGTATTTGTTCAGCCATGCACAGCAACACAGTGAAAACACCACAAATGAACACCACATCAGTTCAGAAAAATAGCCAATATTTATCTAAGTAAAACAAGACTGAAACAAAAAAAATCCAGCATACACAAAAACAGATATAAGTTTTTAAAGTAAAAAAAGTCTTTATCCATATAAATCAATAGATGTGTTGTTTTAGCACAAAGTAACTGGTATGCATTAAAAAAAAAGCTGCAGCGGCGAGCTTGCATCGGAAAAGCAAGAGATGTGTTGATTCCTTACTCGCAAGTGAGGTTGTGCGTCGATTTTGATCTGTCGGGAAAGAACTGCGTCGATTTCCAGAAAAGCAGCCTCGGATCCGTGGGATGATGTTGAAGATTTTGATGCCCAAGGTTGATGCTTGGAAAATCCAGATGCAGAGCAGCGATTAATCCATGCTGAGCTGTTGATGTGTTGATTTCTCAGCCACGGTGCAGATGCTGCGTCGATTTTTCTGCCGCTCGTCTCTGGTGCGTGGATTTTCTCTCATGTTCTGCCAGCTTTTCCTTCCATGGGACCAGAGACTGGATGTGGCACAATTGTACAAGCCAGGCAGTCTCAGTAAGAGAGCCCAGATGCTGGCAGATTAAGTCTTTGATGTTCCTGAGACTTCTCAACAGGAGGCAAGCTCAGTCCAAGCCCTTGGAGAACCTTCACAAGCAGGATACACTGTAAAGTTCAGTCTTTGTCCTCTCTTAGGCAGAAGCAGCAACTGCAGGCCAACCCAGCAAAGCACACACAGCAAAGGGGTAGTACTCCTTCTCACAACTCTTAAGTTCTTCGGCAGAGGTTCCTCTTTATCCACAAGTGTTCTAAAATTGTGGGGTCATCAGTCCAACACTTATACTAATTTCTGCCTTTGAAGTAGGAGAATTTCAAAGGAAAGTATTTGCAGTGTAGAAGACCCTGCTGCTTCCTTGCCCTGTTCCACTCATACACTAGGGGCTGGAAACTGTATTGTAAGAGGACAGGCACAGCTCTTTCAAGTGCAGGTATCAGCTCCTCCCTCCCACTCTAGCCAAGGAAGACTCCTCAGGAAATGCAGGACACACCTCAGCTCCCTTTCTGTCACGGTCTAGAGGGAATTCACAAACAGCCCAACTGTCAGTCTGACACAGACGTGTATTCAGACCCAGAATGGTTAAGCAAGAAAATGCCCACTTTCTAAAAATGGCATTTTCAAACCAACAATCTAAAAAACAACTTTACCAAAAGATGTGTTTTTAAATTGTGAGCTCAGAGATCCCCAACTCTAGATCTCTATCTGCTCCCAAGGGAAACTGCACCTAAAACACATTTAAAGGCAATCCCCATGTTAACCTATGGGAGAGCTAGGCCTTGCAATAGTAAAAACCGAATTAGTCAGTATTTCACAGGACATGTAAAACACACCAGTACATGTCCTACTGTGGTGGGCTGTGTTACGAGCGGATCAAATAGAGTCAAAAGAATGGGGTATTTTACGTTTTTAAATTTTATTCTCTTTTTAGTCACAGGCTGTTTCTTTTAACGGTAGTGTTAAGGGTCTAAGTCTCTGGGGTTCCTGTTTTTCCTTAACTTCTTTCTTTTCTCCTAGGTTTTCCTCATTTTCCCGGTCGCCTTTGGTCTATGGAGGATGGACGTCTCTCTCGGTCCCCGGCCGAAATGAAAGAAACAGAAAAAGAATCGGTAAGTACTTCTGGGATACTGGGTGGGGTACGGTGCTCGTGAGGGTTTAAGGCAACATGCGGGCAAGATCGTGAAGGGGTGATCAGGGTTGGGTTTTAGGGTTGCGGGGGTCCATACTGTGCCTATTTCCCTTCTTGCCCCTTCCCTTGTCTCTCATTCACCCTCCCCGTCCTTCCTCCCACTTCCCTGGTGCCTTTCCCCGTAACCGACTTCCCCCGTGACCCTCCCGTCCCTAGGAGGGACCGTACCTTGTCAAGCCACGACCCTCCTGGGTCGTGGCGGCTTTCTCGTTTCTCCGGTGTTTCTTCCTTTTCCGACTCTCGCGCTTCGGTGTTTCCTCTGGGTGCTTCTTCCTGGTTCCTTGCCGGGGTGGGTAACAGGTTTGTCCTCCTCTCTTCAGTCGGGATTTCCTTTCCGCTCGTCTCCTCTCCGCTACGCACTCCCGTCGCTCTCCACTCTTCTCCTCCCTGGTGCTCCGACGCGCGCCCCCTTTCCGGATCTGCCTCCTTCTTTAGTCCGCAAAACCGGAAGTCGTCGATGCTGTGACGACGTGGCGTCTCCCCGTTGCCAGGGGAACGCCGCGTCGTTTCCGTGGATTCAGCCGAAAGATGGCGGACTCGAGGTGAGTGTGCCGTGTCCTCCGGGACCCGTCTACACCTACCTTTTAAATACACTGCACCCTGCCCATGGGGCTACACAGGGTCTACCTTGATTTATATGTAGTAAAAGGAAAGGTTTGGTCCTGGCAAGTGGGTACACTTGCCAGGTCAAATTGGCAGTGCAAAACTGCAGACACAGACACTGCAGTGGCAGGTCTGAGACATGTTTACAGGGCTACTCGTGTGTGGCACTATCAATGCTACAGGCTCACTAGTAGCATTTAATATACAGGCCCTTGTCACATGATATGACAATCATTGATAAACCAATTACCAATATCTTTTAGCCAGAGAGCACTTGCACTTTAGCACTAGTTAGCAGTGGTAACGTGCCCAGAGTATCAAAACCAGCAAAACGAATTACAGCACAGGATCCAAAAACAGGAGGTTAGAAGCAAAAAAGTACATGGAAACCACACCAAGAGCTACCAGGTCTAACAGATTAATTGTGTCTCTCCCATGTTATTTCAGAGGACACTCAGTATCCTGCTAGATAGCCTTCTCTCAAATCATTGACAGATAACTGCATCAGCTGTGGCGGCACCACTGTACTGAGAGCAAGCCCCTCCCTTAGTTGCTCACACAAATCCTAGATGGAACAAAGTGGCTATTAGGTGTAAAGCATGTGAGTCCTTCACTGGTAGTAAGCCTGCAACCTTCTATGTACCGAGAGACAAGTACTCTCAGGGCAGCGATGCAGAGCAGCCCAAGACCTATTCAGGGGAGGTGGTGTGCGCTTGTAGCCCAGTCCACAAGCACCCAGCCAACAACACCCAATAAATCAGGCTCAGTCAGTGCTTTTTTAAAATAAAAATGAAAAGTACTTCATTAAACACACACTAATCAAAATTATACATTAATTTACAAATGTACACATGTAGGCCGGTATAAATACCATGGTGATACCTTTCTAATACCTTCCACATGCCTAGCAAACCCTGAGCCTTAAGACCACATTACTCCCCACATACAGAAAACACAATACAATGAGGGGTAGTTATCTAAAGGCAGGCCTACTTGTTTTGTCAGAGTGTGATTAGATTATTTAAAACAAGAAATATGCCATACAAAACTAACAAAACACCACTAAAATCATTTTCAATGGTAACATCTTACAATTACATTCATTAAGGCCTGTCATGACTCACTGTTAACCGTGTGATTGTCAATAAAGCATTTCACATAATTTGAATGAAATTTGTTAAAATATTTAGGGACTGACTATTAACTTTGTGCCTGTCAATAAAGCTTTTTCATGACTTTGATTTAACTGTATAACCTTTCCTTCTCAACTTTATAATTGTCAATAAATCATGTTCAATTTAATGTGCACATGAGTGTTTGTCATACTTTTACCATGCTCAAATTTCAGAGTTAAGATCATTCAAGAGGGGCCCTATACGCTCATCACTGGGAAGATAAACTGGAATCTTCACAATGGTTTGCATTTATAGATACAGCCTAGGAAAGGTAGGTGACTAAATTAGCTACAAACAAAAGAAAATGGCAGCAGAATTTGGAAGACGACCTTCTCCAGACAGGCTGCTCAATGTTTTCTTTGGACCTCTAAGCACCAACTTTCACATGCTGCCAGGACACAGCTTTTGTGAAGACTTGTGGTATCTTTAGAGATAACTATTACAGTGGATGTTTTGGGTCACGGTATCATACCACCCTTGCCAGAGTCGCTGTGCCATGTGGCATGTCTGAGTACAAGAGCCATACAGGAATCCTTAAAAAATCCCTCTTTAACTCATCATCCCTTGACTTGATGAAATCCATACTTCACAGTAGGATTGTCTGCATTTTACAGTAGCTGTGAAGACAACCCTCCATCTAGTTGTGCAAATGTGAAGTTCACAGACTTTGACCCCACAAAACCTTTTGATACATCAGGCTCTTATGTCTTAACCTTTTGATTGTGTTGATTATGTGGGCTTGAAACACCATTATTTCTAAAAGGAAACCTTACACTTGCCTCCTTTCAATATGTAAACAAGAACCCTTTTCAGACTCTATTGACCTCTCTTTGTGCTAACCAGTGCTAGAGTGGAGTGGGAACCAGTAGGATGCTGCTGCTGGCAGCTATTCTTGAACCTTAAACATTATCCACCTCTGCCCCATTGACTCTTCCCAACTGTGTTCCAATGTGGAGAGATTTGACCCATTCAGTGGACTTACACACATGCAATTCACTTCACTCTGCAGAGCTGCAGTGTACAGGCAATTGAGTGCTTCCAGCGCCCTTCCAACCTGGCACTAAAAGGGCTCACTGCATAGAATATCTCTACTTTTGCTGAGCATCCTCAGAAGAGCAGTTGGTGGTCAAACAGAGCAGGAGTGCAGGAATTTTGCCTCAGATTCCACAACAAAGCTACACTCAAGTATCACTTTGCTATTTTCCAAAAGATAAAGTGAAATTTTTACGTGTTTTGACTCGAGATCAGAGTAAATGTAAGAATACGCTTTTTAAGAGAATTGGAAAATGTTATCAACCTTTCTTCCTATTTCATTTCCTTATTGAGTTTCAGTTAAGTAACAGTAATCAACGCAGGCCTTGTGATGTTTATATACATTGGTGATGGAGACTGGTAATAATGGTATTATAGGCCCTGCCTCATTTATAGTCCATGTGAGGGGGAATAATTGTACAGTGTATGAGCAGCAATTTAACTCGGGGGCATACGCTTGTAGGGTGGGGTCACAAGAGCATTCTTCTGCTGTGACCCTATTGGGGGAAGCCCTTGTGCACCCCTCTCAGTTCCATCCATAAGTAATCCAGACTGTGGTGTCTCAGGTTTTGGCTGCCAGTACACCAGATTCTGAGGTGCTCACTAGAAATCAAAACAATTCACAAATCTATGTGGGAGGTGTGTGAAGGTCAAGGAGGTCTTTCAGCATTTTTTGCTTCCAGGTTCATGACATATATGTCCCAAATGGTTGCAAATGGGCCCACTCTCCCCAGAAAATAGGTTTTGACAAGTGTATATTTGTCCTCTTTGTGCCCACATTGCATGACATTGCTGTCTGTCTTTTAAAGAGAACAAGGGAAAGGTAAGTGAATCTGCTTGTGTATTTGTCCCCTTCGGTGTTTAGTCTTATACTGAGTAAATGGGTTTCCTGTGTGGGGGTACAATATGGTCCACTAGGATGTAGGTGATATCCGCTACCTCTTACCATTTACTGTAGTTTACCGGGCAGTCCCATGCCAAGTGGAAAAATCCAGTGTCAGCCATCTGGCAACCGGGGCAGTCTGAGGATGCCTCAAAGAACATTCGGTGAATGTGTTTTGGTGTTAAGTAGGCCTATTGTAGATAATTGAATTGCGTATATCTGAACCGAGGGCTCCTGGAATTCTCTTTTACCTGTTGGCCAATGCATATCCATTATTTGTCGGTAAAGTGTGTGAATAGATCTGCAGTCCAGCTTTTCCTGACATCTAGGGCTGTCATGTAGTGCTGTGCATTCAGAGTGGCATATAGGATAGTGATAGCTTTGTGTGAGCCCCCATGTGAGAACAAAGTCTGTAGGAGTGTTGACATGGGGGAAGGGTTCTGTGCTCCCCCTTTCACACTGAGTGTCAATGGTGTGTTGTAGTGCATTGTATTTTAGGAACAGGTCCAGGTGTAGGTCATGTGCATTTCTGAGCTCCTGAAAGGCCTTTAGGGCACCCTCTGTAGATAAGTCATCTGCCAGTGTCACCCCTGTCTCCTCACATGCATGCATGTCATGGTATGTGAGGACATTCTGAATTACTGGTAGGGACTGAAGTGGGAACAAAGGGCCTCATGATGGGAGCATCTTCCGTTCATGTACATATTTGTGCCAGCATTTACTTGCTGCTCTCATCTTGCCCTTATGTTACAGTTGAGGGAGATCTAGTTTTATTAATAAATTAGTGGCATGGAAGTTAGCATTTGGTGACAAATTAGTACATGTTGAAAAGCCGAACAGAGAAAATAACTTGAGTTGTAAAATGTGCACAATTGAATTCAATCGAATTAGCAATAGCTTTATTTGGTCTAAAAGGCCATCAAAGCATAAAATACATGCATAGCAGAATTGAATTATAGTGACCCATGTGACCATCCTTTGTACTGGGCAACACATTTTAACATGAGAGTTTTGCATTCATATTAAATAAAAGTACTAAAATGAGTTAACGTTAAGGATTTTTTATTAAAATATAGAATAATAATTGAAGTGCTAAAATGAATCTGTCTTGAATATTGTTTGAAATTAAATAATTTGCTTTGCATAGATGAATTGTAAGGTGCACAATAGGTTTAATAATGTATTAATGTGTATTAAGGCTTTCTTAAATTGACTAGGCCTGAAGAAAAGATTCATTTTGCAGCATTAATGGAAAATCACTTGTTTATTCTGTGCTCTCCCGATTTCTATTCCTAGGCTGTTAATAAGAATGCCGAATGTCCTATTGTATTGTAGGCAAGAGACATGTTTCAGATGCAATAATGTAACACTATCTGTTCTAGCTGTCAAACAGAACAGGGAATTTGTAGTTCTCGTGTAAAAAGTATTGGTCTTGTTTATTGTGTGTTGTGAGAAAGGAACTGCAAGTAACAAATTATTAGAAAATGTAGGGGAATATTTATACCATGTTTATATTTTGACATAAGACATGTCTAACATCAACAATATAGGAGTTTGCACCATTTTTTGTATGCGTGCACCTACTTTGCGTAAAAGAGGTGCAAGGTAGGCCTTTCCAACCACAAAATGGTGCTATCCCCATAGCCCCATATTTATCCCCCTGTGCAAAAATAAGGCACGGGTGGGAGGAGGGACTAAATAATGGTGCTAAGCAAGCTGGGTCAGACCAGGTGTTAGAGGATCTGTGGACCCATTTCCATGGTCAGACACAACGGAATAGGTCCACAGGTGCCCACCACAAGCCCCAGGAACACCCCCACCCACACCAGAGGGACACCAGAGGATGGGGCGCCCCAAGCCAGGTAAGTAGGGTAAGTGTTGGTAAGGATGTTTTTTTTTTTTAAGTGCAATTGTGGGCCCTAACGTGGGCCCCCCTGCATGGCACAGGGTACAATGGCCATACCCAGGGGACACTTGATCCCTGTGCTGGCCATTGGGGTGGTGACATGACTCCTAAGACAGGAGTCATGATTTTGGTGGTTGTGCACCAGAAATGGCGCTAGTCTGATTAAAGGCATTTTATTTCCCTCTAACCAGGCTAGTGTCATTTCTAGGGGGATAACCGCCTCCTCCCCTTTCGGCAGCCCCACCCATCTTGCGTCATTTTAGTTGACGCTAGCCCAAGTTGAGCACTGGCTTGTGCCATTTCATTAATTTGGCACAAGGCTGAAGGTCAGGAATGGCGCAGGCTGGCGCTATTCTTTTTGGTACAAAACTGCATTAGTGCAGTTTTGCACCAAAAAGTATAAATTTGGGGCCGTATTAATACTTTTTGGTGCACAACTGCATCAACGCAGTTGTGCGTCAAAAAATTTAACGCCGGCTAACGCCATTCCAAAGCGCCATGCAGGCACCTTATTTATGGAATGACGTTAGCCGGCGGAGCTGCCTGGTGTGCGTCGGCGTAGGGGAAAATGGAGCTTGGGCGTCAAAAAATGGGGCAAGTCGGTCTGAGGCAAAAAATCTGCCTCAACCCGAGTTGTGCCATTTTTTTTTTACTCCCACCCTCCATTGACATGACTCCTATCTTAGCAAAGACAGGAGTCATGCCCCCTTGCCCAATGGCCATGCCCAGGGGACTTATGTCCCCTGGGCATGGTCATTGGGCATAGTGCCATGTAGGGGGGCACAAATCAGGCCCCCCAATGCCACAAAAAAATATATATATACTTACCTGAACTTACCTTAAGTTCCCTGGGATGGGTCCCTCCATCCTTGGGTGTCCTCCTGGGGTGGGCAAGGGTGGCAGGGGGTGTCCCTGGGGGCATGGGAGGGCACCTCTGGGCTCATTCTGAGCCCACAGGTCCCTTAACGCCTGCCCTGACCAGGCGCTAAAAAATGACGCTAAAGCGGCTGGACGTCATTTTTTTTGACCCGCCCTCTCCCGGGCGTCATTTTTGCCCGGGAGTATAAATACGGCGCACATGCCTCGGAGTCATTTTTTAGACGGGAACGCCTACCTTGCATATCATTAACGCAAGGAAGGTGTCCACGCAAAAAAATGACGCAAACTCCAAGATCTTTGGCGCTAGACGGGTCTAACGCCAAAGTATAAATATGGAGTAAGTTTTGCATCGGATTTGCGTAAAAAAAAACGACGCAATTCCGGCGCAACCAGAGTATAAATATGCCCCTTGGTCCGTAATAGTTTGGTGGAATTACATGAAGTCACAGTATAAACGATTAACTTTTGCTGAGAAGTTTTCTGAAAGTTGCAAACTTAGTTGCACCACTGCCTGCTATTGAATGATGAACCTGACGTCCGAAATGTGCCCACCTGAAGGACCAATTGTAAAGATTGTGATTATTTTAATTAGTGAGAATTTTGAGATTTGCAGTCAGTCTTCCCTTGGCCCCGTGTCTGTTTCTTTGCTGTTCAGAACTCTGTCGGAGTCTGCTGTCATACCTCTCTTCTCTGAGTCTCTTGATGAGTTTCCTTATCATAATCTTAACTGCCCTGTCCTGTGATGTAGTTCAGTACTAATAAGGCCAACTATTTCTGAACGGCTGCTCTGTCCTTCGTGCAGTCCGTGTTCTGCACAATTCTGATGCTGCTATCAACTGATGCTGGACGAAGGTAACTGTCCTGCTTGATTAACCATCCTGTATGCTGTCCCACAAGGAGAGGTATAACTAAATGTGGTTTGTTTTTTCCTTTTTTAGCTTTGTCACTTACACAAGAATAATTTTAAGAGTTAGTTGTAGTAGTTAGATGATTTTTCCAAATTATTTGTGTCTTTCTTTTATCCTTTGATTTTGATCGCATGTGTTAGCCCTTTCCCACACATGCTAGTCCCAAAAATTCATTTGACTTTCATAGGTGACAATAGCAATGGTGTCTTACCCGAGCGCTGGTGGTTGTTGACCTCAGAACTGGAGAGTAGAAATTTTCCAGGGCCCCAGACAGCACTCTGGTGCATTTCTGCAGAGGTGTTACCAACATGTGTAGTAACCAGGTTATGATGTGTTGACCATTAAGTAAGCTTTGGATGTCTTGGCGTTCAGCATTCGATTAGTCTCCCAGCCACCACTCCTGCCATTGGAGCTGTGCTGCTGCATATTACGGTTCATAGGCAGGAGCACCCAGACACGGTCCAGCATTGGGCATTGTATTTTATGCAGGGCAACCCTCTTTCTCATTTTCCCCCACAACAAGTATAATAGATCCCATTTAGAGTCCTAAAGAACAGTTGCAGTATCCGCAAGGCCACAAAGTGGTCTCACAAGTGTGGTAATGCCAACATTTTTATCAACTTTTATTGACATACATTGTATTAAAACTTGCAAGGGCTTAGAATTATGCTTTTGCATGTTACATGCAGATATATGCAGCGGGTGCATAACTCACTGAGCTATTTTACCTGATTGTATCTATCTTTCACAGAATCGAAATCATTGACTACATATTGGACTCAATTCTCTACTTCAGTCATGTTGTCTATTCAATAATTCAAACATATAACAGGAGATTACACACATACCTCCAAAACGTGCATTACACACCTGAGTTATCCTACCAGTACTAAAGCAGTCTGTTACCAATTACGTTATACAGAATAGCTTTCCTATCAATTGTATTAATGTTGCCAACTCCTGTAGGCTACAGATAGTAAAAATATTGTGTAGGCAAACTGTCGTTAAACATCTTCTTTGTGGAACTTGGTAAATATAACTTCAAGGGGAAATAAAGCACCGCTCATACGCTTTTGGCTTAAGTGGTTAAGTAATACTTTGCCTTTAAACTGATATACATCTGTGATTTATTGTCGAGACCTACACTTGAGCAAAAGCTGTGTAAGGTAAGTATGACGTTTCATAGCATCAGGAATAGACTTATATGGAAGTAGACATAGCACTAATTCCGCAGGAAGGTGTGTACAGTACAAACACAGCCTACCCATTTGTAGTTATAATGATATGCTTGCCTTTTTGTTTGACATCCAGTTGAAAAGCTGCAACACAAATCATTATATTATTTTATTGTATTTTGGAATTTATAAGACTCTAAAGGGGTTATTGCACTTTCCACCGAACTTCTCCTCCAATTATATTAACAAGTATTCATCTTGATTTTCCACCATCTGTCAGCCCCTGGACCAGTGTTCATTACAGGGCGCTCACCTCATGACGAGTCACTGCAGGGAGCTGCCAGTACACTTCTATGATTAATGAGGATGCTGCTCACCTGCAGTGATTTCACAAAGTATAAAAGTGTGTGTTTTAAAGTCAATAAGGTCTGGAACATGTCTCCAACTTCCCCCATCCTGTTCACCAAACAGAAACTGAGTGCAGTTCAGCTTTCAAAAAAATTACTTGCCTATTGTCACTGCGACTTGCTGACTGATTATTGTAAAATCTCAAAACTCCAAATCAAAATAATGTTCGGGAGATTCAATCGTGCCCCTAAGGTTTTAAACGTAATACTTTACCTTAAACATTATGGGGCATATTTATACTCTGTTTGCGCCGGAATTGCGTTGTTTTTTGTGACGCAATTTCGACGCAAAACTAACTCCATATTTATACTTTGGCGTTAAACGCGTCTAGCGCCAAAGTCCATGGAGTTTGCGTAATTTTTTAGCGTGGACACCTACTTTGCGTTAATGATATGCAAGGTAGGCGTTCCAGTCTAAAAAATTGACTCCGAGGCATGTGCGCCGTATTTACACTCCCGGGCAAAATTCACGCCCGGGAGTGGGCGGGTCAAAAAAAATGACGTACGGCCGCTTTTGCGCCGTTTTTTAGCGCCTGGAAAAGGCAGGCGTTAAGGGACCTGTGGGCTCTGAAGGAGCCCAGAGGTGCCCTCCCATGCCCCCAGGGACACCCCCTGTCACCCTTGCCCACCCCAGGAGGACACCCAAGGCTGGAGGGACCCATCCCAGGGACATTAAGGTAAGTTCAGGTAGGTATATATATATTATTTTTTTTGTGGCATAGGGGGGCCTGATTTGTGCCCCCCTACATGCCACTATGCCCAATGACCATGCCCAGGGGACAGAAGTCCCCTGGGCATGGCCATTGGGTAAGGGGGCATGACTCCTGTCTTTGCTAAGACAGGAGTCATTTCTATGGGGTTTGGGAGTCGAAAAAAATGGCGCAAATCGGGTTGAGGTGAAAAATTTGCCTCAGCCTGACTTGCCCCATTTTTTGGCGCCCAAGCTCCATATCCCCCTACGCCGGCGCTGCCTGGTGTACGTCGTTTTTTTCCACGCACACCAGGCAGCGCCGGCGGCTAACGCCGGCTAACGTCATTGATTAAATACGGCGCCCGCATGGTGCTTCAGAATGGCGTTAGCCGGCGCAAATTTTTTTTAGCGTTAGCGCAGTTTTGCGTCAAAAAGTATAAATATGGCCCTATATGTGTGAACAACTAGGTTTATTGAAGTATAGGAATGCGTCACTTTGAGTCACTTTTCTTCAAGGAGGTTGCTGTTCTCTTAGGGGTGAGCCACATTCCTGCGCCCAGTGTCTCCTCATTGCAATCTGTAGACGGTGTCTTGAGCCTCACTCACTAAGCACCTAACTTCGAGAAGCTATTGACACAAAGATAGATTCGACAAATTGTACATAACCCTTGATTTCTCTTTCGCCGGTAGGTTACATTTCTGAAAAAGTAGTAACACGTACTTTAAAGATGAAGCAATTAAGGCCCTGATTTATACTTTTTGATGCAAACCTGCATTAGCGCAGGTTTGCGTAAAAAAGTATAGTGCTGGCTAGCGCCATTCCATGTCGTCAAAATACATGACGCTAATCGGATGGGGGAGGCGTAGGGAAAACTGAAGGTTCTGGGTGAAAGAATGGCGCTAGTCAGATTAGAGTCAAAATAATGTCTCTAACCTGACTAGCGCCATTGTTAGATGCACAACCCCTATCGATGCGACTCCTGTCTAAGTAAAGTCTTGCCCCCCACCCCAACGTAAGTCTCCTGGGCATGACCGTTGGGCACAGTGCCATGTAGGGGGGCCTAAGTTAGGTCCCCCTATGGCACTTAAAAAAAAAAAAAAACGACTTACCTCTCCTTATCTGTACTTACCTGGGATGGGGTCCCCCAATCCTCTGCTGTTCCTTTGGTGTGGTGAGGGTGTCCCTGGGGCCTGGGGAGGGCACCTGTGGGCTTATTCCATGGTGTTCCACCATGGAAATGAGCCCACAGGTCCCCTTACGCCTGACCTGACCCAGGCATTAAATATTGGCGCTAAGCAAGCTTAGCGCCATTATTTAGGCCCGCCTCCCTCCTGTGCACCATTATTGCACAGGAGGATAAATAAGGCACTAAGGGCCAGATGTAGGTATGTCCTGAATTGCGACTCGCAAATTGCGAGTCAGAGCGACTCCCAATTTGCGAGACGCAATTCAGGATGCAGGATGGTGTTGCAAAGGCCCACCTCACTAATATTAATGAGGTGGGTCGCAATTTGCGACCCCCTTGTGAGTCGCAGCACTCACAGGGATGGTGGCCTGCTGGAGACAGCAGACCACCATGTCTGTGACTGCTTTTAAATACAGCAGTTTTTTTTTTTTTTTAAATGCAGCCGGTTTTCCTTAAAGGAAAACGAGATGCATTACAAAATGAAAAAATGAAACGTTTCAGTTTCATTTTTTCAGAGCAGGCAGTGGTCCATAGGACCACTGCCTGCTCTGAAAAAATGTTTTCCAGGCCATTCACAAAGGGGACCCCTTCCCTTTTGCGAATGGGTTACCACCAGTGTAACACTGATGGTAACTGCGATTGCTTTGCAACCGCGTTCGTGGTCACAAAGCAATGCAGCATCGCGCTGCGACTCGCAAATAGGAAGGGGAACGCCCCTTCCTATTTGCGACTTGCAGTCCCGTTTTGCGAGTCGGTAAGCAGGTTACCGGCTCTCAAAATGGGAACTGGGCATCGCAATGTGGGTTTTGCATGTCGCAAACAGCGAAATTCACTCTTTGCAACATTCAAAACCTTTGCTACATCTGGCCCTAGGGTCTTTGAGTAATTTTTTGCCCGGGAACGCCAACCATGCATCTCATTAATGCAAGGTAGTTTTCCACAGGCAAAAAATGACTTTAACCCCAATATTTTGGCACTAGACAGGTCTAGAGTCAAAATATAAATCTGAAGTTAAGGTTGCGCTGAATTAATGTAAAAAAATGATGCTAATTCAGCACAAACAGAGTATAAATAAGCCCCTAATTGCCCTATCATGAGAAAATAGTTTTCTGTGACCTAGGGCCAGATGTAGCAAACTTCCAAATTGCGACTTGCAATTTGCGAGTCCCAGCGACTCGCAAATTGCAACTCGCAATTTGGAATGCAGTACGGTGTCTCAGACACCGACTGCGACTCGCTATGGGGTCGCAATGACCCACCTCATGAATATTCATGAGGTGGGTCGCAAATTGCGGCCCCATAGCGAGTCAAGGCACTCGCAAACATGGGGGCCTGCTGTAGTCAGCAGACCTCCGTGTTCGTGACTGCTTTAAATAAAGCAGTTTTTTTTTTTTGAAGTGTAGCCCGTTTTCCTTAAAGGAAAACGAGCTGCACTTAAAAAAAAAAAACGAAACCTTTAGTTTCAGAATTTTTTCAGGGCAGGGAGTGGTCCCTTGGTGGTCAGCCTTTTGTGTTACTCTAGCAGTACCAGTGGCCAGTCAACTGACTCTTGGCCTGTGTTTCCAGTCCCTGGGTACGAAGTGGAGAGCAGGCCCCATCTCAGCCCTTCGCAGGCAGAAGGCAACCATACTGCTGCACTTCTTGTGTATCCCAAATCCAAGGGGTGATTTTTTTTATAGCTAATTTACTAGTCAGTGACTGATAGCATTCCCAATACCATTGTATGCATAAACATCAACCTTTGCACCACTTCCTGTATTGCTCGCAAGTATACTATCCATGGAGCATTTGTCCACAAAGGCCCAATTTAGGCTTCATTCTCTCTCTTCGATGGTACTTTAGGATGATGTGACTGGACAGTGCTCTTGAACTTCCTAGAACAACTTGTTATGGCTTTGCTGAAAGGTTAAATATTTCAATAGGCTGTAACATCTCTAAGCAACTGGGTCATATACCAATTGGTAGTGCAGGACGGGCAATCCAAGGCTTCTTGGGTAGGTGTAAAGCGTCCAAAGATTCAGAACTCAAAATACATCCAGCAATCCCAATAAATAATTGTCCAGTCAATCACTTGATTTTATTTTAAAATTAGTATTTATCTACCAACACAAAATGCAACACAACACACTGCAAACAATATAAAAAGGCTTTTGAAGCCTATCTGGGTCAGCTTTTCAGCCCTGACTTCCTGCTTATTGCTGGTGACATCTACGGTAGGTCCTGGTAAGGCATTCAAGTCTCAGAAGTTCTATGGGGATTCCAAAGCTTGGCTGAGCCCAGACAGGGGGAAGATGCTGTTGTGGCAGTTACCATCCTCAGTTCTCCCCTGAGGTGGAAGGTTTTGCCTGGGATTCCTGGGACAGGTTTCTGATGCTCCCGGAGAGATGGTTGGAGTTAATGCTCTCTCTGTCCATGGTCCAAGTCTGCTTGTGTCTTCTCTGCTGCACATGGGTTCAGGGTGACAGCCCTCTTCATCCTTCATGGCTCCTTCCTGATAGGCAGGTAGGATTACAGCAGCACAGCTCCCTCTCTACAACCAGGACACCATCAGAATTATGAGGTTCGCAGGTGCCATGAACAAGGTGTTGGTCCTCTTTGGGTCTCAGCAAAGTATCAGGCAACAAACCTCTGTCTCAAGCAGTGCAGCCCAAAGGCAGTAACCCTTGACCTTCAGTGCAGCCCCCACCTGACAAGGGGGTCATGGACTTTGACACATGGACTGGCAGCTCAATCGGTGTGGTGGTCTCGACGGACCAGAATCTCACACTCTGCTCCCAGGATTCCACACACTCGAAACCTCACTGGACCTCGCACCATCCAAGTGCTTTCCTAAACCTCACAGGGCCCCCTGGTCTTTGGTCAGCCAAATGTTGGTGCTACAGGCTCTAGCAGGTATTCTTGATCCTCCTGAATGATGTCCTCTCACCCAGCATGTGAGACAGGCAGACCCTTTGTCCCTAGTCCTAGTCACAATAGGCAGAACTCATGTTGAGCTTCTCCACATTGATGTGCTGCTTCTGTTTGACAGTTTGGGAGCCTAAAGCTCCCCTTATCATAATCCTGTTCAAGTCACACTTGTGATATAGGGCCACATGTACAAATATCAGGATTTGCGAGTCACAAAACCTGATGTACAACAGTGTCAATGGCACTGTTTGCGATTTCCAATGGGGTCGCAAATGGCCTACCTCATAAATATTCATAAATATTCATGAAGTAGGTCATAATATGCGATCCCCTTGGGAATGGTGACACTCACAGGGATGGTGCCTGTTTGGGACAGCAGACCACCATGTCTGTGACTGCTTTTAAATAAAGCAGTTTTTCAAATGTAGCACGTTTTCCTTGAAGGAAAACGGGATGCATTTCAAAAACAAAACTTACAAGATTTCTTTTCATTTTTTCAGAGCAGGCAGTGGTGCATGGGACCACTGTCTGCTCCGAAAAAGGATTTTTGCTTACATTCACAAAGGGGAAGGGGTCCCGTGGAGACCTCTTCCCGGTTGCGAATGGATTTAGCACTAATTTGACATTTCTGCTAAATGCAATTGTTTTGTGACCATAGGAAGGGAAAGCCCCTTCTTAATTGCGACTCACAAACCCTTTTTGGGATTTGGTAAGTAGGTCATCGAATTTCAAAATAGGGTCCCTACGCAAAATGCTTTTTTCTTGTTGCCAATGGCCCGATTCTGCGAATCGGACCATTTGCGACAAGAATAAAGCTACGTACATGTGGCCCTTAGTGTCTCTTTATTTAACGTTTGCATTCTGAAGGTTTACCAATATGAAGTGCTCTCTCCTTTGTTCTACTTTTGCTGCAGAGAACTGCAAAGAGCAGTCTATCACAGCAGGCAAGTATCCAATCTTTATAGCCAGCACATGCTTTAGGAGCATAGCATTTTAGGTTCACACATAGATGTCAGTCTCAGTGAAATGTGCCTCATCTGCTTGCGCTATTTCTCCTGCATGGTGTCATCTCTCAAGCACACGAAAAAGAACATACCCTCGCTGCACACAACCAAATGCAGGCAAAGAGTGAAGGTAAGCATATAACGGTAGAAATATACCAGTGTGCCAGGAGGCACCATTCTGGCGACATGGGTAAAATGTACCTGTTCACTCAACTGATCGCTGAGCACACTGTATGTTTCCACCACTGAGTTTGTGCTGCTTAACTCTAGTTGAAGGCAGTAGACTTGCACTTCGTAAGGGTTACACTTTAGACACCCCTTCCTGTCTAAGCAGACTGCAGTCCACGTGACAAGCCTAGGACAAAGCAAATATGCGTGATCTGTGTTCACTCAAGACCAAAAATCATTACCATGGATCCGGAGATCACCAGAGCTAGGACAGTCAAGGCTGGGGTACACAATTGTCACCATGCAAGGGACTTTTGCATCCTGCAGTACTGAAAAATGTCACCTTCTGGTTAGGTCATAAATCCAGTTACCTCATGCCAATGATCCCAGACTAAATATCTGGTTTGGGCACAGTTGTTACATGTTCTGACAAAAACGCTTAAAATCAGTAGTAGTTTGAAAACTGGGCTTACCTTTCTCTAATAGGAAAGTAAGAATAACTTCAGATCATCCTACTTTATTCAGCTATATATGGGCCCCTTTCAGAGCCACTGTTTCCCTTGTAGGTGAGATAACCTACTGGTAGTATCAATTGAATACTCTGGACTCTCTTTCATATTGTTTGAGGCTATCTTACTTTCAAAGCACTATCTTAGGCCCTCATTACAACATTGGCGGTAAATGGCGGCTTACTGCCGTGCGGAAGACCGCCAACACACCGCTGCGGATGCGGAAATCCGCTACAACTATTACGACCCACAGGCCGGAATCCTCCAGAATCCAGACACCCACACAAGTCCGCCACACCAAAGGTCAGTGATAAACTGGCGAAAACAAAACCTCCACCTTCACCCCAACAGGAATATGCCCACACTATCACGACCCACGAATCCACGCAGCGGTCTTTCAACCACAGTATTCCATTGGCGGTACACACCGATGCGCTCAAAATACACACACATTTACAAAACACAACCATATTGGACAAATCTAAATACACACACCTGATACACATACACACACTACACCCACACACTCAATACAATATAAAACACACACCCACATCACCCACAAACCCCTATGACAAAAATTGAGAACGAAGCACACAGAGAGACACCACCATCTACAAACTAGCATCCACAGGCACACAACACCATCACTCACACAACATCCACACACCTCACACAACACACACAAACACATCTCCTCACACATCACAACACACACCACCTCACACATCACCCACACCACACCATGGCACCGCAAAGACACCCCAGGTTCTCTGAGGAGGAGCTCAGGGTCATGGTGGAGGAAATCGTCCAGGTAGAGCCACAGCTATTCGGATCACAGGTGCAGCACACCTCCATTGCTAGGAAGATGGAGCTATGGTGCAGAATCGTAGACAGGGTCAACGCAGTGAGACAGCACCCAAGAACACAGGATGACATCAGGAAGAGATGGAACGACCTACGGGGGAAGGTGCGTTCCGTGGTCTCAAGACACCAGATTGCAGTTCAGAGGACTGGCGGCGGACCCCCACCTCCTCCCCCACAACTAACAACATGGGAGGAGCAGGTCTTGGCTATACTGCATCCTGACGGCCTTGCAGGAGTAGCAGGAGGAATGGACTCCGGTAAGTCAGATCTTAACTACTTCATCCCCCACCCTACCTGCATGCTATCACATACCCCCACCCTCACCCTCACCCCCATCACTCCAACACCTCACATATGTCCCACTATCACAAACCACCCATCCTAACACCAAGCCCTGCATGCAACACCAGAGCATGGACACCCATCACCAAAGCATGTCCACTACAGATACCCACACAGATCCCCAAACCAAATATCACACAAGATCCTAGACAAGAATGTAAGCACTGGGGTACAGGGTCACCCACCCATTGCACACCATGGCACACACAGATGCAATAATCATGCCTTTACACCCCTGCAGGACCCCTACCCAACGTCACCGGACAGGAGGTTCCAGACATGTCCACACCCCCCACAGAAGAGGCCCACAGTGATGACATCAGCTCTGTCCAACTGGATCTAGATGACCAGCCCGGCCCATCTGGGACCTCAGGACAGTCGGTTCTCCACACATTGGCACATGCCACCACAGAGCCTCCCCCCTCAGGAAACACCAGCACAGCACCCACCCAGCAGGCCCATACCTCTGTCCCCAGGACACGTCAAGCAGCAGTGTGTCCACCACTACAGGGAACCCAGGCAAACCCACCAACCCAAGAACATCAGGGACCTGGGAGCAGTGGCAGTGGGCACACAGTTCAGGTGACTGAGGAACAGGAAAACCGGGGAACTGGGAGGACTGCTGTGCGACAGGGGGAGGACAGGCCTAGGGAACCCACTCTCCACGAGGCCCTCTCCAACATCATGGGAGCGTACCATCATTCCCAGGAGACGATGGCAACAGTACTGGCCAAGTTTCAGGAGACCCAGCGGCTGCAGGAGGAACAGTATTTGGGGATCAGGGTGGACTTGAAGTCCATTAACACCACCCTGGTCACCATTGTGTGGGTGCTGAAGGACCTTGTGAACACCAGGAGGGACACTGTGGCACAGCAAGGAGTCCCTGACACTAGGCTCGATGATGAACTGCCCACCACCTCCACCGGCGCTAGTGGACAGGAGGCACAGCCACAGCCACAGGACCACAACACCAGCACCCCACCCCCTGCAGATGGAAAACCACCCCGCAAACGGTCCCTGAGATCCAGGACAAAGGCAGAGAACAATGCCAAGACCCCCGCCAAGAAATGAGACCACCCTGAATATCATCCTTCTGTCCCACTTCGTCACCCTGTCCATCCATCAACTGCCCTAGCTCCACTTCCTATGCCCCTTTGGACAATGCACCTGTGAGACTAATAACTGGATTCTGCCATGGACATTCCTCCACCATCACCCCTTACCATTTTCCAACCCCCTCCTCTGATTTGCACTTAAATAAACACCCTTGAATCACAAAACAATCTGGAGACAGTCTGTGCTTTCACAAATGTATATTTGCTATAACTAACGAAAATAGCAATGTCCATTGTATTGTCAACATACCTAGGTCACACAGCTCTAGTCCATGGGGTAACATAGCAGAGGTCACGCAGTGGGACCAACATCTGTGAAATGGAAAGGCAAAGTGACAGGTCAGGGTCCATACACTGAGTGAAAGTGACAGACATACAATAGGTCTAACAATTGTATGAGATGTAGGAGGCAGTGATGTCTTACCTTGAAGTACTGGGTTTTTCAGAACCCAGTGGTGCCAGGGAACACACCCTAAGACTTCGAGTCCTTCCTGTTTCAGACTACAGAAACACAGAGTTTTCTTGGTGAAGTAAAAGTTCTTGTTTATTGGCTGCAGCCAGTAACAGGTATCCTAGAAGTACAACACGGTGTATATTTTCAGGAGACTGCTCTCCTTGCAAAGCTAACCTTCTCTTTTTATACAAAATATTATGCTTTAGGCAAACATCCCTTATTTTACAGTTGACCATTCACATATTTTCACTACAAAGAAATAGCAGGGTTATGATGACAAGCCCATATTTCAGTTTGTCCAGCCCTCAATCAATTACCCGGCAAGGCTCAGTACTTTCATCAGATATCGACGGACCCCCAATATAAACAGGCACCTCCTCCTTGTAAAGCAAGTCATAAAGAAAGAAACAGGGACAGGTGCGTGTAAGATTAGGCATGGTTTGTGTGTGATGAAAGGTTTTATGATGTGTTGTGCCTTGATACTAATCTCATTCGGCCAGTGGGAAAGAAACTGGCCGAACAGGTTTGGCTTCAGGCAGTGGAGTCAGCTTGCCCAGGTCCCAGAGGAGTCAGCAAAGATGTACGTGTCCTTCAGACTCGTTTTCGGCATTAGTATTTGGCCTATGTGAGGGCAATCACAAAATGGCTGTCGTTTAAATGGAACCCGAGGGTTCAGGACGGAAACTCTGATATTCGGGTGATTTCGTCACCCGAATATGAATACAATGCTTGTGCATACTATTCTAATCATTCTCGGTCTGCTGATACCAAAATCGTTGTGATACGACGATGTTTATAACACGGGTCCAGAATTTTCAGTACCACAGACCCTCCTTTTGCCCTTACATAGGCAATAACCTATACTCACGCTAATCTGAGTCCAGGTCTATATTCATAAAGTCGTTGAGATGTTGCTGTAGCATCATCCTATTACCTAGCTCGTCTTTTGATACAGGTTTCCTTACACACGATGTAGCACAGAGGCCACATATTGCAGGAGCACACTGTACACACAGACAGGACAGGAAAAGAATGGCTAAGATCATCCCAATGACTACCAGAGTCTTCCATCCCCAGGCGGATATCAGCTCCCAGAACCACCCCATCAATGACCAATCTCCTTTATCCACGTGAATAGATTCTGAGATCTTATGCAGTTTGGAAATGGCCTGGTAGACTGTCGGAGCGTTATCTGGGATGAAAACACAGCAACTTGATTGGATCACTTTACATACCCCACCTCGGTCTGCAAGTATGACGTCTAATGCGACCCTGTTCTGAAGAGTCATAAGGCGATCCGACTGGAGCTCAGCAGTCAAATTACTAATGGCACCTACGGTTTCAACTACCGTGGATTCAACCACCCTTGTCAATTGCCTTATGTTCCTGCTGTTAACCATAGGACCCCAAAACGGCAGAAAACCCTTTACGAAATCTCCAAATTCTTGTCCTGTAGTGTCTTCTTTACTTATGACACCTCTAACTATCCTTGTCTTATGGTATTCTGCCGCGGCCGTGTAGGTGGGAGGTAACAGGAACAAAACAAAACATGTGCCTGAGAAGTCAGGGGGCAACCATGTATAGGCTCTATTATGGCAGATGAAATAGGTACCCTTAGCTGCTAAGAACGAAGGAGAAGTCTGAGACGCAAAAACATATGTTTCAGTGCAGATACTTTTCCCTAACTGAGCTCTGGGATTCTTGCCATTACCTTGCAGACATAGGTGACCCTGATGGGGTACAATCCAAATCAGGGACGATCTCTTTGCTCGCTGGTTCCCACTCAGAGTAACTCCATATCCTGTTATGTTCCATCCAATATATGCTAGTGTCTCATCTCTCGGGATAGTCTCATAGGAAATATCTTCCCTAATCATATCTACTATACCCTTAGCTAGAGCACTATTCTTAGGATTATCTTTCACAGAACGTAGGGGGTTGGCTTCATACGCGTATATGAACACCGTTCTATATGCCCACACAGAACCATTATGGCTGAAAGGCAGGACCAGATAAGGGATACCTTTATCAGTAGTATGAGGCATAAGACCACACACCCAACAGTTAGTTGTGTCCACTACTAATTGGTGTTGGTGTAGAAGCTGAATGAATGAATTGTTGACAAATTCTAATCTTCTGGCAGACTCGTGTTCAGGCAGGGGGTGAAAAGAATGCGAGGAAACAGTAGAAGGAGGTATGGGCTGTGTAATGGGTGCAAATGTCACTTGAAAAGAGAATAAAACATATCCTATTAAAAACGTCATTACACTAAGCAACATGAAAATACATAATATCAAAAATCGTTTCTTTGTCATTATTATACACATTCTGGCTTTAAAGTCCATCTGTCTGGCAGGTCTCTCATTCTTGAAAAACTCCATCCTCTCTAATTGCTGCTCACGGTGGTAGGGTGTTCTATGCTAGGGAATGCTTCTGTCAGTCCAGGGCAACTCCCTTAGACCGACCAGAACTGTCGACCTAACGTCTTCAGCTGCACTCCAAAGACTTGGGCAACCACGACCCTACAGCTGAACCCGGATGGCGGTTCGAAAAGAAAAAAAACAAAAATAAGAAAGTTTCTCAGATGAGAGAGCCGCACTTTAAAAAAAAAAATAGCAAAGGAACAGGAAAAAATAATTTGTCCTTAGTTCTTGGTCTCAAATTATAACGGCTTTTTCCAGGTACTGTCTGGTTCTGGAACAAGAGTTCAGGCTCTGTAGTGTTCAATCGAATTGACGTGGCACAGCTTCTTGCAAATTATTGTCACTTTCTCGTTCAGAAATTGTTCCTTTTATACATGCATCGCTAAATGGCAAAAAACGAGGCACAGTCTCAGTCTCAGAGTCAGCGATCCCCTCCTGGACCCACCGGTCGTACGGTAGAGGAAAAGGGACCCTCTTGCAGTGTACGCCGTGGATCCAGTTCTTTTTCCCTTCCACTCGAACAGCTGATCTTGTTGAGAGAAGGACGAGGTGGGGGCCGGTCCAACGGGGCTGGTCATTCTTTGTCCGCTGGAAGTTCTTGACCAGCACCCATGATCCAGGATCGATAAGATGTCCTGGAGCTTCAGAGACCTGAGGCAGAGTATTGTGAACCTGTTGGTGTAGAACACGCAATTTAGCCGTCAATTCATACAAATAATCAAGCAGTACAGGGTGTTCGATCTCACTGAATTTTGTTGGTCTTGGCACTCCCCATATGTTGGCCGGGCGGCCGAACACAATTTCATAGGGACTAAGTCCCACTCGCGAATGCACAGTCATTCTTGTTGATAGGAGTGCTAAAGGCAGAGCGTCAGGCCATTTAAGACCAGAGCTCGCTTGTATCTTTGCCAACTTCAGTTTTAGCGTGCCATTATAGCACTACTAGTCCAGCTGATTGGGGGTGATTTGCAGCGTGGAATTTTTGCTGGATACCTAGCCCCTCACATACTTTTTTCATCACTCGACCCACAAATTCACTCCCATTATCACTCCAGACCATTCTCGGCATTCCAAACCTAGGGAAGAATTCTTTGGCAAGGGCTTTAGCTGTGGATAAGGCAGTGTTGTCTTTTAAGGGATATGCTTCTACCCATCTTGAAAAAGCACAAACAACAACAAGTACGTATTTCAGATTGTTGCACCTTTCCATGTGGATGAAATCTAGCTGCAAAACCTCGAACGGATACGTTGGAGGCGCAAAATGACCAGCTGGAGTTGGGGTTCCCCTATCAGGATTGTATTTCAGACACACCATGCAATTCTTGACCACATTCTCTGCACATTTAGGAATTCCAGCATTTTGCCATACTGGAGCCAACAACTTACAAATCCCTTTCACACTGATATGGGCCATTCCATGAGCCATTGTCACCACTGCAAGCACATACGCATCGGGTAACAACCATCGCTGATGTTCTGACAAGTCAACCCAACAACCATTTTCATCCAATTTGCCCGTACTTTCTTTCCACACATTCAACTCTTTCTCTGAAGCTTCAGCTTGAAGAGACTTCACACCCTCTATCGCATCTTCACACATTCCAACGTCACCAACCCATCTTGCGGGGCCTGCAACATACATTCGATTCATCGCATCTTTTACTGTTTCTTTTGCGATTTTGTCAGCAAATGCATTGCCACGACCGACATCATCAGTAACCTTCTTGTGTGCACTGCATTTCACAATCGCAACTTGTAATGGCAAGGTCAGTGACTCAAGAAGCTCATTCACCAACTGACCATGCTGAATTTTAGCTCCATGCGAAGCCAGGAACCCACGTTCTTTCCACAATCGTGCAAAACTATGGGCCACACCAAACGCATACTGGCTGTCGGTATATATGGTCACTTTCATTCCTTTCGATAACACACACGCTCTCGTAAGTGCAATCAGCTCTGCTGCTTGAGCTGAATTATGTGGTATACGTGCAGCTTCAACAATCGTATGCAAAGTTGTGACAGCATATGCTGCAGTCGTATCACCATTCGGAAGCTTGAAGCATGAACCATCCACCCATAAGGTACCATCACATTTTACAAGAGGAGTATCTTTAAGATCTACTTTCCCTTTCGTTTCTTCTTCTGTCCTAAGAAAACAATCATGTTGTTCAACATCATCTGTCTCTACTGAAATCGGCAATAACGTGGCTGGATTCAACGTATTGCACCTCTTTATGTGCACATGACTCGCTAACAGTGTCAACTCGTAACCTGACAATCGAGCACTAGTTAAATGCTGTGTCTTGGTCCTGTTTAACAACGTGTCCACTGCATGTGGAACCATCACAATCAACATATTATTCATCACTAACCCAGCAGACTGTCGAATAGAAACAGCTGCTGACGCTGTGGCTCTCAAGCAACTCGGCAATGCTTTAGCTACTGGATCCAAAGTCGACGGAAAATATGCGCATGGGCGCTGCTTGACTCCAAAAGACTGTGTCAGCACTGACAATGCACAACCCTCTTTCTCATGAACATACAGTGTAAAGGGCTTACTGTAGTCGGGGGTACCCAACACAGGAGCCGAACACAATGCATTACGCAATTCGGAAAAACTTTTCTGACAATCTTCAGACCACGGAACGGGGTTCGGTGTATCTTTATAGGTCAATGCTACCAAAGGTTTGGCCAGCAAAGAAAAATTCGGTATCCATTGTCTGCAGTATGATGTAATGCCCAAGAAAGCACGTACTTCTCTCTGTGTCCTTGGCACACTCAATTTTGCAATTGCCTGAATTCTTTCTGAGGTCAGTTTCCTTCCCTCCTTCGATAAGAGATGACCTAAGTAGGTCACTTCTTGTCGACAATATTGCAGTTTTGAAAGGGACACTTTGTGATGTAAATCAGACAAATGACGCAACAACGACAAGGTGGCTTCTTTACAAATCTCTTCAGTATCTGTAGCGACTAGCAAATCATCGACGTACTGAATAAGGGTAGCGCCGTCAGGTAAAACAATTGCATCAAGCTGTGTTTTTAAAGCCTGACTATATATTGATGGACTTTCACAGTAGCCTTGAGGAGCGCGTTTGAAGCGGAAACTTCGGCCTCCTAAACTGAAGCCAAAAATATCCCTGCTCTCCTCGGCAATCGGGATGCTGAAGAAAGCATTCTTTAAGTCAATCACCGAGAACCAGGTGGTGGAAGCTGGAATCATAGTCAATAGGGCAGTGATATCAGGAACAACTGGAAACTGTGGCACAACTATTTTATTTACCTCTCTAAGATCAATTACGAACCTGTAAACAGGTGGCTTAGAGGGGTCAGTACGTTTCAAAACAGGCAGAAGAGGACTATTACAAACGTTGCCTCTTGTCTCTTCAATTACATCTTTTTCAATTAAATCATAAATGATCGCTAGCAACGCCTTTTCACCTTCACTAGAGATCTTGTATTGTTGAATGTGTGGCAATTTCACATTGGCTTTCAATGTCACAACATAAGGCGGTATTTCCAAAAGACCCACATCATTAGGACCAGTAGCCCAAATGATATCAGGAAGAAACGACAATTCGGTCGGAAGTTTATCCTTCGACAAATACATTGGAGAGACCATTTTCCTACCCAGTGTAAGTTGTACTCCCGAAGGAGAACAATATAATGTTGCATACAATCTTTTCAACAAATCCAATCCTAACAAGTTTTCACCACAACCTGTCGTCAGAATAAGGGGTGCTTCCAATTCACAAGGTCCAACAGAAAGGGACATAGGACTAGAAATCGGGTTCCTAACCGGGGCTCCAGAAAAGCCTACTGAAACATTCATCTCGCCAGACAAAGGTGCGCCAGGGAGTTTTGAGTGTATAATAGAACTCTTTGTAGCACCAGTATCCAACAGAAAAGGCTCTGACACACCTGATGTAATCACCTTAACATAAGGTCCATTCTGATCTACTGGAACTAAAAAACTCCCTCTCTTCGTCTATGGCTGTCCTAGCAATTATTACCTTCCAGATTCTCATCTTCTGCATAGTAGTCGTCAGCATAGTACTGAGCCGTCCTACCAGACGCGTTATGTTGCTGGTCAAAACTATTCATTGAGTTTTGAGACGGAAAGGAACGCGTGTTCTTGGGGAAACTTCCACGTCCTCTACCTCTAGGAGCTTGTTGAACACCTCGACCTCTTGCGCCAGAAGCACCATTCGTACGCTGTAACAAAATAGGACAACTATACTTGAAATTACCCTCTTCTTTACAATATGAACACTGATTGGGACCTACAGGAACACGTGGTTGAGAAAACTCGAACCTTTGCGAGTTTCTCTGGAACTGTTGAGGTTGCTGATAGTTACTCTGACCACCACGTGGCGGATACGCCTGTTGTAAAAGAACCTTCGTCTTTAATTCTTTAGTTTTGCTCCATGTCTGCTCTATCCTTCTCATCTTTATCCCTATTTTCGTAGTACTGTGCAGTAGCCAATATTTGTGCTGAAGAGGAAACGGCCCAAGAACTCTCTGAATCCTTCAATTTCTTACACAGCTCGGCAAGCAAATTGTGCACAAACTTGTCGACGAACAACCGTTGACCACCTTCTGTACTCATATCTTGACCAATGTGGTCGATAAACGTTTCCTCAAACCTGGTGAAGAAATCAGACACTGTTTCATCTTTCTTCTGCTTACACGCAGACAATTTATCCCAATTCACACGCATCGCAGGCATTAAAGTCTTCATGTAAGTAATGATCCTAGCAGGCAGTTCTGCTACCAAAGGCTCTGGCTTGGCACCACCAACTTGTCTATCATTTGCAGCACTAATATTAGCCCATGAGTCACCTAACTCTTGCGCATGATCTGTATGGCGAATCAATCCCCACAAAGGCTGTGGAACAACATTCCCAAATAACATGTCTATGTCGGCTAAATTCATAATGCATGAGTCTGCAGTCTGTGATAATTCCTTATAATACCCTGCAGGGTTTTTACGGGGATCAGGCAAAGTCTGCTTAAGGGCTAAAACTTCAGCTCGCTTCCACGGAACATGTACCCAAACACGCTGAAAATGAGCTGGGACAGCATCAATTTGATTAGCAACATCAGCTGCAACGTCGTCCTTCCATACCGGAGGGACTTCTCTCATTGGGTACTGTTGCACCTTTTTTTTTAACAGAGGAGTCATGTTCGAACAATGACTGAGAAGGATCCTTATTCCTAAAGGACAACAACGTCGCAACTGCTTTCTCAACATCAGAACCCACAATCGTGCCCTTTTCAAACTCAAACCGTACACGGCACAAATCAGGCGGATTTGTTTCCAAATCATTATCCTCCAATTCCTCACAAAGGAAAGCACATATTTTCTCAAAAACGTATCTTTGTTTCGGTGCTTCCCATTGACGGAAGACATCCATAACAGACTCTACATCGTATCTTAAAGGGTAAACAACCCATTTACGCGCCATACGGTCAAACATTTCTCTCTCTCGAGAATTAGGCAGTTGACTACGCGACTGCTTACGCTCCGAATCTGGGGTCACACCAGACAACCCAAAGAGAGGAAATATAAGGCTGGCAACAGTATCTGTCATTCTCTGTCGGACAGAAGGAGAAGTTGATGAAAGAACAGGAGGAAAAACAGAGGGAGGCAAGGCAGACGCAGAGGCAGACGCAGAGGCAGTATCAGGAAGAACACCAGAAGAGGCAGTCGATGTAGTACATAAAGTCGTAGGAGGTACAGATGGAGCAGGTAGCGAAGTCGGCGGCCCTTGAAGGGGCTGCGCCATAGTAGTAGGAGCCAACTGAGGAGGAGCTGGCGGCTATGGAAGAACCTGAGGCACAATAACCGGAGGTTGCACAGCTAAAGGTTGCGGGGGTGCTGTAGCATTCTGCGCATAAGGGGGTGGCGAACTCAACAAGTGTGACATTAAAGGATCTTTCTCAAGTTCTTTTGCTGCATCTTGCTGAAGAAGCGGAAAAACTGGATAACATTTATCGGTCACCATTTTACGTTTCCTGTGCAACTGCTCATTCATCTGTTCTTCTTCATCATCTTTAAATTGCATGGCAGCTTGCATTATCGAGATACCCTCTTCCCTCTTATTTCTCTTTGCTAATTTAATTTCCTTCTGTTTGGCTTCCTTACGCCATAGGCGGAAAGAGTCAAACATCGCCGGCCGGGCTTTCTTCTTAAAAAGTTTAACCTCCAGATTATCCAGAATCTCTGTGTCAAAACTACCATATTGGGGCCATTTCAAAACACCATCTTTCCTGGTGTATCGGATCCATACTTCATTATATGTGAGGGGGCCTATGCCATGTTTCACATATAGTTCATAGGTTGGAGTTCCAATCGGAGGAACCGGACACGAGTCCTCCAATCGGGAATCCCTATTATAACCAAGACAAAACAAATTTCCATGTCTGCTAAGACCAGGCATCTTCGCTCTCCAGTCTAGCGTCAAACTTCAAAGGATTATCGAATACGATAGTCTCATGAATACACGAATCCCTCGGCTTTGGTACTTGCAAGTTCCAAATCAAAGATCCCAAGGGGATACCAAACTAAGAACCAAACTAAGGACTGGGAGACGCTCCACTTATACTTAACTGAGGTATCGATGACGTCACCAGAAGACTCGTTTATCGTTTCGCTCTACCAAATCATCAAGGGTCCAAAACAAGGCAATAGTCAGGGCAGCAGTCCTTCGCAGCCGTCGGAAAGCGGGGAACCTCGCAGCAAAGACTTTCGGACCACGTCGACATACAGGGGTCGATGAAGTGGCGGCCTCCCTCCAGAATTTTCACACGAAGCTCCTCACGAACCTCTGGCTTGGACCGGTACCGCTGAAATTGAGCCCCACGTTGAGCGCCAACTGAAGTACTGGGTTTTTCAGAACCCAGTGGTGCCAGGGAACACACCCTAAGACTTCGAGTCCTTCCTGTTTCAGACTACAGAAACACAGAGTCTTCTTGGTGAAGTCAAAGATCTTGTTTATTGGCTGCAGCCAGTAACAGGTATCCTAGAAGTACAACACAGTGTATATTCATAGGAGACTGCTCTCCTTGCAAAGCTAACCTTCTCTTTTTATACAAAATATTATGCTTTAGGCAAACATCCCTTATTTTACAGTTGACCATTCACATATTTTTACTACAAAGAAATAGCAGGGTTATGATGACAAGCCCATATTTCAGTTTGTCCAGCCCTCAATCAATTACCCGGCAAGGCTCAGTACTTTCATCAGATATCGACGGACCCCCAATATAAACAGACACCTCCTCCTTGTAAAGCAAGTCATAAAGAAAGAAACAGGGACAGGTGCGTGTAAGATTAGGCATGGTTTGTGTGTGATGAAAGGTTTTATGATGTGTTGTGCCTTGATACTAATCTCATTCGGCCACTGGGAAAGAAACTGGCCGAACAGGTTTGGCTTCAGGCAGTGGAGTCAGCTTGCCCAGGTCACAGAGGAGTCAGCAAAGATGTACGTGTCCTTCAGACTCGTTTTCGGCATTAGTCATTGGCCTATGTGAGGGCAATCACAAAATGGTTGTCGTTTAAATGGAACCCGAGGGTTCAGGACGGAAACTCTGATATTCGGGTGATTTCGTCACCCGAATATGAATACAATGCTTGTGCATACTATTCTAATCATTCTCGGTCTGCTGATACCAAAATCGTTGTGATACGACGATGTTTATAACACGGGTCCAGAATTTTCAGTACCACAACCTGTGTCTCACTGGAAGTATTGCTGGATCACGTTGTTTCTGTTGTCGATATCCTCTTCTTCTGCTTCCTCTTCTTCACTGTCCACAGGCTCCACAGCTGCCACAAGACCTCCTTCTGGACCATCCTCCTGCAGAAAAGGCACCTGTCGTCGCAAAGCCAGGTTGTGCAGCATACAGCAGGCCACGATGATCTGGCACACCTTCTTTGGTGAGTAGTAGAGGGAACCACCTGTCATATGGAGGCACCAGAACCTGGCCTTCAGGAGGCCGAAGGTCCGTTCGATCACTCTCCTAGTTCGCCCATGTGCCTCATTGTAGTGTTCCTCTGCCCTTGTCCTGGGATTTCTCACTGGGGTCAGTAGCCATGACAGGTTGGGGTACCCAGAGTCACCTGCAAATGTTGAGGGCCACCTGTTAGACACACACTAACCCTTAGGGACAACCCCAGACCCAGACAACTATTCACAGGGTTTAGGGTCCTTGTCCTCACCTATTAGCCACACATGGTGCCTATGGAGTTGCCCCATCACATAAGGGATGCTGCTATTCCTCAAAATGTAAGCGTCATGCACTGAGTCTGGAAACTTGGCGTTCACATGGGAGATGTACTGGTCGGCCAAACACACCATCTGCATATTCATTGAATGGTTGATCTTCCTGTTTCTGTACACCTGTTCACTCCTGCTGGGGGGTACCAATGCCACATGTGTCCCATCAATGGCATCTATGATGTTCGGGATATGTCCCAGGGCATAGAAGTCACCTTTCACTGTGGGCAAATCCTCCACCTGAGGGAAAACGATGTAGCTGTGCATGTGTTTCAGCAGGGCAGACAACACTCTGGACAACACGTTTGAAAACATAGGCTGGGACATCCCTGATGCAATGGCCATTGTTGTTTGAAAAGACCCACTTGCAAGGAAATGGAGTACTGACAGGACCTGCACTTGAGGGGGGATTCCTGTGGGATGGCGGATAGCTGACATCAGGTCTAGCTCCAACTGGGCACACAGTTCCTGGATTATTGCACGATCAAGTCTATAAGTGATAATGATATGTCTGTCTTCCATTGTCGACAGGTCCATCAGCGGTCTGTACACCGGAGGATGCCGCCATCTCCTAACCTGCCCCAGCGGACGTGCCCTATGGACGAGAACAGTGAGCACAGAGTCAGCCAACACTGAGGTAGTAAAAAAATAATTTATTGCACACAATTGTCAATCCGCTATGTGCCTGTCACTGTGTGTATGCAAGGCCTAGATTGGTGTGACGCATTTAAAAATAATGCCACGTGGCTCCCTGAAATGGCGGCTGCCTGACCTGTAATGTGGGACAAGGGGATATGAGGTAACTGCACTGGCATTGTACACCATCGCGGTAGGCAGTCGAAGACCACAGCGCAATCCTGCATTGGTTAACATTGGGCCCTATGGGTCCCAGGAGCCAATGACGATGTACGCCGGCGGTGACGGTATGCACCGTCGCGGACGTGACCGACATTTTCTCTCTGTCCACTCACTTGATACCTGACCTTCGACAGGAGAGGACCTACACTGCAAGTGCTGCTGTGACCTGTGTCTGGAAGCGACGATGACTCATGTGTCTGGGGAAAGGGCCACTGCCTTCACTTCGGAGGAGTTGGAGAAGTTAGTGGATGGGGCCCTCCCCCAGTACACGCTACTCTATGGTCCTCCAGACAAATAGGTGAGTACACTGTGAGCATGCTGTATGGGCAATGCCTGCTTGGAGTGGTGTGGATGGAAGATACAGGGGGGGGGGACTGAGGCCTGCATGAGCGGACGGTGATTGTATCTGCGTCAGGGCAAGGGTGGGAACGTGAGCCAATGACTGTGACGGTCCGGATGGTTAAAGATCATCCTTTTCCCCTGTACTATTCCTCTAGGTCAGCGCCCACAAGAAGAAGGATATTTGGCGTGCCATCGCCAAGGACATCTGGACCCTGGGGATCCACCACAGATGGAGCACCCACTGCCGGAAAAGATGGGAGGACATTCGCCGCTGGAGCAAGAAGACGGCAGAGGCCCAGTGGGGATGGCCTCCCAACGTGGGAGGGGGTGCCCGTCGCACCATGACCCCCATGATGTTCCGGATCCTGGCGGTGGCGGATCCGGAGGTGGATGGGCGCTTGAGGGCATCACATCACCCACAAGGGGATGAGTACAGTTAAATACATCTGACTCTGCGCGCATTAGGAGGTGTCTGGGTGGGGGAGGTGGGCAGTGGGTTACCCTAGGCCAGGGTGAGCTTTGTAGGCAAGGACCCTTTGTGAGGCAGGCTATGTGGCACCCCAACCCCACCAGTGGTAAGAGCCATTTACACCTAGTCAGGCTCCTGTGACTTCCATGTGTGCAGCAATCGTGCATAGGCCTTGTACACCATGTCCCTGTGATTAATTAGGGAACTCTAAGTGCATGGCGTAGTGCAGAGGGCATTGTGTCTGTAGTGTCCGCCAACAGTAGCGGTGTTGCAGGCACTGAACATGTCTTTCTTCTTTCTCCACCACCCCTTTTTGTGGTCTCCCTGTTCTTGTGTGCATTAGCATCATCAGGCGGAGGAGCGGTGACACTGGAGCAGGAGGGAGCTGCATCCCACATGGCCCTGGAGGGCGAGACAACGGAGTCTGAAGTCACCAGTAGGACGGATGTCGAGGGGAGCTCCACGGCGGGGAAAGGAGCAAAGACCAGGGACACCGACTCCTCCTCTGATGGGAGCTCCCTTGCGGTGGCGGGCCCCTCTGTGCCCACCGCATCTACAGGTACAGCCGCCACCCCCCCCTACCAGCACCGCCCTCCCAGCAGCCCCTCAGCATGTGTCCCGTGGCCGCTCACCCAGGAGGGTGGGCATCTCCTTCGCCCCAGGCACCTCAGGCCCGGCCCCAGTCAGCCCTGCTGCCCTCAGTGAGGAGGCTATTGACCTCCTGAGATCCCTCACTGTTGGGCAGTCTACCATTCTGAATGCCATCCAGGGTGTAGAAAGGCATTTGCAACAAACAAATGCATACCTGGAGGGCATTCATTCTGGCCAGGCAGCCCAACAGCGAGCATTTCAGACTCTGGCCTCTGCACTGATGGCAGCCATTGTCCCTGTGTCCAGCCTCTCCCCTCCAACCTCCTCCACCCAGACCCAATCTCCTGTACCTCAGCCTATCCCAAGCATACCATCAGGTCAGCATGCACACACCTCAACACACTAGGGTGGCTCAGGCAAACATAAGCACCACACATCCCACAGGCACTCACACAAGCACCATACCCATGCAGACATACCAACATCCACTGCGTTCACCGTGTCCCCCTCCTCCACGTCTCCCTCCCTCCCTGTCTCGTCTCCACTCACACCTGCATGCACTACATCTTCAGCCACTACCTCCATCACCAGCACACCCATCACCACACACCGCTCACGTGCACTCACCAGCCCCACTACCATTCAAACATCCCCTGTGTCCTCTCCCAGTGTGTCTGTGAGCCCTCCTCCCAAAGTACACAAACGCAGTCACACATCCACCCAACAGCCATCCACCTCATAACAGCCTCCAGCCCATGCACCTTCACCCAAAGTCAGCAAACGTACACCTCCTACATCCACTACCTCTTCCTCCACTCCCAAACCACCTCCATCTACCCCTCCCAGTGTGTCTAAAAAGCTTTTTCTATCAAATGTTGACTTCTTCCCTACACCTCCCCCCCGTCCGTCCCCTAGGGCCCGCCTTTCCAGGTCCCAAACCAGCACCTCAGCCACCACATCACCGGGCACAGTGGTGCCAGCAATAGCGGGATTTTGGAGTGCGCCAAGCAACAGGGCTGCCAGTGTCCCAAGGAGCAAGGGCAAGGACATTCCCACACCTCCAAAACAGAAAAAGGTGCCCACATCCCGGAGGGAGAAGGTGAAAACACCTGCCACCAAGGGCTCAGGCAAAACAAAAGTGGAAAGTGGGAAGACAGCTGCACCACCATCCAAGGTGGGGAAGGGCTAAAAAATCAAAGGCAGGTCCACGTCGACACCAACCTGCGCGGCGGACAAGACCGGCACCACCACCTGTACCGCCGCCACAGACACCGCCGCCAGCACCGCAGACACTGAGCCCTTCACCAGCACCGCAGACACTGAGCCCTTCACCAGCACTGCAATCAGTGAGCCCGCCACCAGCACTGCCGCTACTGACACCGCCGCCAGCACCGCAGTCAGTGAGGCCGCCACCAGCACCGCAGTCAGTGAGCCCGCCACCAGCACCGCCGCCACAGAGACAGCTGCCAGCACCGTTTCCACAGAGCCCGCCGCCAGCACCGATGCCACAGAGCCGCCGCCTGCACCGATGCCACAGAGCCCGCCGCAAGCACCGATGCCACAGAGTCTGCCGCAAGCACCGCCGCTACTGACACCGCCGCCAGCACTGCAGTCAGTGAGGCCGCCATCAGCACCGCAGTCTGTGAGCCCGCCAGCAGCACCGCCACCACATAGACCGCTGCCAGCACCGTTTCCACAGAGCCCGCCGCCAGCACCGATGCCACAGAGACCGCCGCCTGCACCGATGCCACAGAGCCCTCCGCAAGCACCGATGCCACAGAGTCTGCCGCAAGCACCGCCGCTACTGACACCGCCACCAGCACCGCCAGCAGCCCTGCGACATCCTGAGCCAGTGGCACCACCGCAGACATGGCTGCCATCCCCAGTGGTCAGTCATACGAGGCTGGTGGTCAGTTCCAGGAGCCTGGCCAACTTGCATGTTGCACCACCGTCAGTGGAGTGTCACATCCACTACCTCAGTCCTTGGCAGGATGAAGCACTCTGGGCACCAAGCACCCTCCAGAACCAGTGGAGGAAGGCATCCACTACCTCAGTCCTTGGCAGGATGAAGCACTCTGGGCACAAAGCCCCCCCCCCCAGAACCAGTGGAGAAAGGCATCCACTACCTCAATCCTTGGCAGGATGAAGCACTCTGAGCACAAAGCCCCCTCCAGAACCAGTGGAGTATCACATCCACTACCTCAGTCCTTGGCAGGATGAAGCACTCTGGGCACCAAGCCCCCTCCAGAACCAGTGGAGGAAGGCATCCACTACCTCAGTCCTTGGCAGGATGAAGCACTCTGGGCACAAAGCCCCCTCCAGAACCAGTGGAGAAAGGCATCCACTACCTCAATCCTTGGCAGGATGAAGCACTCTGGGCACAAAGCCCCCTCCAGAACCAGTGGAGAAAGGCATCCACTACCTCAGTCCTTGGCAGGATGAAGCACTCTGGGCAGCAAGCCCCTTCCAGAACCAGTGGAGAAAGGCATCCACTACCTCAGTACTTGGCAGGATGAAGCACTCTGGGCACCAAGCCCCCTCCAGAACCAGTGGAGGATCACATCCACTACCTCATTCCTTGGCAGGATGAAGCACTCTGGGCACAAAGCCCCCTCCAGAACCATTGGAGAAAGGCATCCACTACCTCAGTCCTTGGCAGGATGAAACACTCTGGGCACAAAGCCCCCTCTAGAACCAGTGGATAAAGGCATCCTCTTGAGAGACTGCGGCTTTGCACTCCCCAGGATAAAGCAGTGGGAAACCCACCCACTGAAAAGACTTGAGAGACTGTGGCTTTGCACTCCCCAGGATAAAGCAGTGGGCAACCCACCCACTGAAAAGACTTGAGAGACTGTGGCTTTGCACTCCCCAGGATAAAGCAGTGGGCAACCCACCCACTGAAAAGACTTGAGAGACTGTGGCTTTGCACTCCCCAGGATAAAGCAGTGGGCAAACCACCCACTGGAGAGACTTGAGACTGTGGCTTTGCACTCCCCAGGATACATCAATGGGCATGGAGGCCCCTCGTGGAGCTGGTGTTGTGCACTCATCCGGCTGAGGTGCCCCCTTCCCTTCCCCCTGAGGTGCCTGTTTCATTTCGATCTGATGCCCCAGCAGTGTTCTCTCCGTTTGCAGTCTGGTATCAAGTGTGGGCCCCGCCCATGAATTTTGGGCCCAGTGGTCCACAGACTTTGAATGGTGCACTCTCCGGACTTGTATAGTTGGTGTACATAATTGTTTATACTGTATTTAAAGTTTTGACTAATGGATTTGTATTTATTACAATCGTTACAATCATTTCCTTTTGTCATTACGTTCTTCCAGGGGGGCTTGGGGGGTGTAAATCTATTGTTGCAGCATGTATTGGTGTGTGTGTTGTTGTGGGTGAGGGTGGGGGTGTTGCATGTTGCGTGTGTGTCGCTCTCTTTTCCCTCCCCCTCCCCTGTGTTGTAGGTGCAGTACTCACCGTGGTTTTCGCCGCCATCTTTTGTGATCCTGGTAAAGGAACAGGACTACTATCGCAGGGAGGATTTGGAGTTCTGGCTCCATGGCGTCCTGGTTACTCGTGGATTGTGTTGAGGTGAGTGTTTCCCCTTCCAAGTCCTGTTTCCGCTGTGTTTTTGTTCGCATTGAATACGCCCCGGAAAAGGTGGCGGATTGGCCTCTCATAATAGTGTGGTCGGTACATTGTCTTCCGCCTGTCTGTTGGCTGTGACCGCCATGCTGTTTGTTTGTACCGCTGTGGCGGTCGGAGTGTTAAAGTGGCTGTCTATGTTGGCGGTTTCCACCATGGTCGAGATTCCTTTTTTTTTACCGCCGGCCTCTTGGCGGTCTTACCGCCGCTTTAACACCGACCGCCAGGGTTGTAATGAGGGCCTAAATGTTTTGTGAGAGCTCTGTCTTGCCCGACTTCTATTTTGGAATTAAGTTGCAATGGACTATGGGCAGTTTGTTCTGCCATATATTACTCTCTCAGAAAACAAAATATCTCTGAGTTTTGTAGAAGTGGGGATGCCGACACTATTGAGACAGGAAGGATATGTTTATGAGTACCTACAAAGAACAAACCAGCTTACACCCTCAACAAAGCTGTAAACTGCCAGATAGACTTCAAAATAGGTTTCAAAAAATTGAAAGACAGCCATGCTGTTGTAAAGATGTGGTTATTATGGAACAAGGATGGGTAGGTAGAAAGCTTGTGCACTTCAAAGGGAAGCTTCTAGAAACTTCTCTCACTTCAAAGGAAGGTCCAGTTATAAATATTGGACCTCAGACGCCATCTCCCACTATGCTTCTGGGCCAGTGAAATACTCTGCCAGAAAGAAGGACTGCTTTGCTGCTGAAAGGATAGCCATTCTGATTACATTGGGCTGTACAACTTGACTCTCAGGGAGGACATGCTCAATATTTGCTTTACAGAGCTGTACCAGCATCTAAGGGACAGCGAGCTGACTGACCCCCGAAAGGTTGCTGAAGAGGTGGACTTTGGGGTTAGCACCAGAGTATCCAAAAAGGCATTGGGTGGGGATTTCCAAACAAATGTCTGGGGTCCCACCAGAAGTAAAAAGGCTAAGAAAACCCTAAAAAATAAGGAGTTCTCAAAAGGCCCCTGTAGGAGGCTGGCCTGGCTTATAGTGGGTACTAATGGTACTTACACCTTGTGCCAGGTCCAGTTATCCCTTATTAGTAGATTAGTAGTGTTCTAATAGAGGTAGCTATAACAGAGCAGCTTAGGCTGAACTATGAGACTTGCAAAACTCCTACTATACCACTTATATCATATAGGTAGTATATGATAAGAAAGACAATACTCAGAGTTACTAAAAATAAAGGTACTTTATTTTAGTGACAATGTGCTAAAAATATCTCAGAGGATATACTCCCTTAGGAGGTAAGTAAAATACACAAAATATACACACAAACCAAAATCAGGTAAGTAAAACCATCAGAAAGTAGTGCAAACACTGTAGAATACAATAGGATGCAACAGCCCTAGGGGCAACACAAACCATATACCAAAAAAGTGGAATGAGAACAACGAATGGACCCCTAGGCTAGTGTAGTGTGTAGAGGGTCACTGGGGGTGTAAGAAAACACTAAGGGTGTCCAAGATACCCTACCCCAAGACCCTGGAAAGTAGGAGTAAATTACAACTATTTCCCCAGAAACACACTTGAGTCGTGATAAAGGATTTTGCAAAGACCACAACAGACTGCAAAGCACTGAAGATGGATTCTTGGACGTGAGGACCTGCAAAGGAAGGAGACCAAGTCCAACAGTCGCGAAAGTGTCCAGTGGGGGCAGGAGCCCACTAAACTCCGGATGAAGGTGCAAAATAGCTGCCTCTGGATGGAAGAAGCTGACTATTCTGTAACAGCGAAATGTGCTAGGAACTTCTCCTTCATGCAGATGTCCCACGGAGTGCTGGAGGATGCGCAGTTGTTTACTTGGCAAACCTCGGCATACCTTGGCATACCACATACCACAAACAAGCCTTGCCAACTGCAAGATTTGTGGTTGAAGAAGAAGGGTGCTGCCAGGGCCCAGGAAGGACCAGGATGTCGCCACTTGGGAGAGGAGACAGAGGGGGTCCTCAGCAACATAAAGAGCCCATGCACAAGAAGGTAGCACCCACAGAAGTCCTTGAACACAGGGTAAAGAAGTCTGAACACAGAGGTTGTCTCAACACTGCAAAAGAGGGACACTGGAGATCAACTCAGGGAGCTGAGCATCACAAGACAGAGTGCTGGGGACCTAGGCTTGGCTGCGCATGCAGGATTTTGTGGAAAGGTGCACAGAAGTCCTTGTAGCTGCAGTTCACGCAGTGCACAGGATAACTGTCTGGAGAAGGGGGGCAAGGACAAACCTCCTTTAAATTTGGACAGTTGGACCACTGGACAGTCTGGGTCACTTGGGTCCATCACCTGTGTTCCAGGGGCCAGGCTCGTCAGGATGAGAGGGGTCCCAGAGTACCGGTGACACTGAAGTTTGGTGCCTGCTGAAGCAGTGGGAAGATTCTGTTGACCCACAGGAGATTTCTTTGTGGCTTCCAGTGCAGGATGAAGGAAGGCAGCCCCCAAAGCATGCACCACCAGGAAACAGTCAAGAAAGCCAGCAGGATTAGGTGCTACAATGTGGCTGGCAGTCTTCTTGGTACTTTGTTGCAGTTTTGCAGGCGTCCTGGAGCAGTCAGCGGTCAATCCTTGGCAGAAGTCAAAGAGAGAGGTGCAGAGGAACTCTGGTGAATTCTTGCATGTCGTTATCTAAGGATAAGCCCACTGGAGAGACCCTAAATAGCCCTCAGAGGAGGATTGGCCACCTAGTCTGGTAAGCACCTATCAGGAGGGGTATCTGACGTCACCTGCTGTCACTGGCCACTCAGAGGCCTCCAGAGTGCCCTCATACCTCTGGATCCAAGATGGTAGAGGTCTGGGACACACTGGAGGAGCTCTAGGCACCACCCCTGGGGTGGTGATGGACAGGGGAGTGGTCACTCTCCTTTCCTTTGTCCAGTTTCGCACCAGAGCAGGAACTGGGGGTTCCCTAAACTGTTTTAGACTGGCTTATGCAAGGAAGGCACCATCTGTGCCCTTCAAAGCATTTCCAGAGGCTGGGAGAGGCTACCACTCCCCAGCCTTTAACACCTATTTCCAAAGGGAGTGGGTGTAACACCCTCTCTCAGAGGAAATTCTTTGTTCTGCCTTCCTGGGACTGGGCTGCCCAGACCCCAGGAGGGCAGAACCCTGTCTGTGGGGATGGCAGCAGCGGTAGCTGCAGAGAAAAGCCCAGAGAACTGGTTTGGCAGTACCCGGGGTCCATAGTGGAGCCCCGGAGATGCATGGAATTGGCACCCCAATACCAAATTTGGCATGGGAGGACAATTCCATGATCTTAGACATGTTACATGGCCATATTCAGAGTTACCATGGTGAAGCTACATATAGGTACTGATCTATATGTAGTGCACGCGTGTAATGGTGTCCCCGCACTGACAAAGTCCAGGTCAATGACCCTGAACTATGTGGGGGCACCTTTGCTACTGCAAGGGTGCCCTCACACCTAGTAACTTTGCACCTAACCTTCAGCAAGTGAAGGTTAGACACATAGGTGACTTATAAGTTACTTAAGTGCAGTGAAAATGGCTATGAAATAACGTGTGCATTATTTCACTGTGTAAAGGTTTGTCTGAGCTCCCTATGGGTGGCAAAAGAAATGCTGCAGCCCATAGGGATCCCCTGGAACCCCAATACTCTGGGCACCTAGGTACCATATACTAGGGAATTATAAGGGTGTTCCAGTGTGCCAATTGAAAATGGTAAAAGTGGTCACTAGCCTATAGTGACAATTTTATAGGCAGAGAGAGCAGAAGCACTGAGGTTCTGATTAGCAGAGCCTCAGTGACACAGTTAGTCATTACACAGGTACATACATTCAGGCCACAAACTATGAGCACTGGGGTCATGGCTAGCAGGATCCCAGTGTGACAGGCAAAAACAAACTGACATACATGTAAAAATGGGGGTAACATGCCAGGCAAGATGGTACTTTTCCTACAGCCCCAAAATAATTCCCAAGGCTATAGCAGAAACCAGTCTCAATCTGAGCCAAAGAAGAAAGGGTTATTTGACAAACAGACAGGGTGGTTTGTCCCCCAGTGTACTGAGTACTACAAGTAAGGGCACTCCAAGGAAAACACCAAATGCCCCAAGAGGGCACAGCTCTCCACTTAAGGGCAGATACCTGGCTTGGGGAGTGCAACACTTGAAGAGGATGTGATCTCAGTTAGCTATGGGAAGCAGACAGAGTTTACCCTGATGTTATTGAGAGATAAGGAGATGGTGCCAAAAGCCTACATGCTTGCAAATGCTGCCAAGTATAGGCAGTGGGTCACCATCAATGGGTAACAGGTGGAGGCTCTGAGGTACACAGGAGCTAGTATGACTACTGTGAGGTGTTGGCTGGCGTCCTCAGAGCAGGTGCTGTCCAACACATTCGTCAAGTTATGGTCACAGACAACCGTGAGATCATCTACCAGTGTCTCTGGTTCCCTTTGAGTTGGGGGGTCTCAGGTTCTCTAAAAGTAGCTGTGAGCCCTGCCGTGTCTCAATATTATCTGTTGGACAACAACCAGAAAGGAGGTACATCTCAGATCACATTTGGAGATGTTGGGATTGCCTGCATGGGTCTGTATGGCCACAAGGTCCATGGCTGCCCAGGAAGGGAGTCAAGGGTGCCTGGATCCTGAAACAATGGCACTGACTGCTGCCAAGAAGAGTATGATAAAGGGGTGTGGGAAACCAGCCACTGAAGTTCAGGCAGTCCAGATTCACAGGGCACCTGAGGAGGAAGCTCCTGAGCCTACTGGGGAGGACATTGCAGCCCTGTGTGACCTGCCTGAGCTTGCTGAATGGCAAGTGGAGAATGAGCCCACCATGGAGGAATTCTGCAAGGTGCAGAAAGAATGCTCCACTCTAGAGGGCTTGAGGTGGCAAGCTGAGTCCCAGGCAGCAGGTGATACCTATGTAGATCACTTAATCTACTGGGACCTCCTATACAGTGAGTCTAAGGGTCCTGGACCTGGGCCAGCCCCTGTGGTGGGGGTTCCCCAGTACAACAGGCCCTTCCTACTCGGTTTGGCTAATGCTAGCCCACTGGCAGGATATCTGTGGCAGGATAATACCTTCACCAGGCTTCCTATTCCCTTTTATTGGCTCCAAATGAAGACAGCTTCAGATGCATTCTGTAGGTCCTGTCCCACCTGTCAGGATAGGGAAAAGTCAGGAAAAAAGTTTAAGTCTCACCTAACCCCATTGCCTGTCATTGGTACTCCCTTTGAGATGGTGACAATTGACGTTGTTGGTCCCTTAGACCGAAAGACAGCTTTAGGCAACAGATTCATCCTGGTCTTGGTGTACCATGCCAGTCACTAACCAGATGCCATTCCTCTGAGATTGGTGACTGCACCTGTGGTGACCAGGGCCCTTGATGTTTACCCATGTGGGGTTCTCTAAAGAAGTAGCGTCTGAGAGAGGCACTAACCTCATGTCAGCTTACACAAAGTCTATATGGGATGAGTATGGAGTGACTTACCAGTTCTCATACCCTACCACCTCCAAACAAATGGGCTTGTGGAGGGATTCAAGATCCTCAAAGGAATGGTAATCGGCTTACCTGAGCCCATGAGCAGTAAATAGGAAGTCCTCCTGGCATGCCTTCTCTTTGCCTACAGGGAGCTACCACTCCTCTATGAGCACCCTGTTAGAGGGCTTCCCAGCCTTGTAAGAGAGGGGTGGGAGCAAGCTCCCAGGAAACCACCTCAGGATGTGGTCAGATGCATCACTTCTCAAACAAGATGAAAAGCAATATTGAGGCCAGTAAAGAAGTTATGAAACTCTGGTATAACCAGAAGGCCACTCTGGTAGAGTTTCAAACTGCTAAAAGATGTGGCTTATGGAGCCTATGAAGCCAGCGCTCTCACAGATCACTAAACATGCCCATCTGAGGTGAAGGAGTGGAATGTGGAATTCACCTACCTGGTAGATCTTGATATCCCTACAAATCCCTCATGAAAGTTCCACAGAAACTGCTTCAAACCCCACTTTGAGAGGTCTGTAGTTAACATGCTCCTAGTGACAGATGAAGTTGTGAAAAAGGAGAGTGAGCCTCTCCCTGACATCCTCTTTGCCCCAGAGCATGATAGGTCAGTGAAGGGTTTCAACCTCTCCCTTACTCCCTTACTCTGACCCCTGAACAGCGGAGTGATTGTCGCCAGTGGCTGAAGGAAGTTTTCTCTCTGTTCTCTCCCCAGGGCTTACAAATTTGTGAACCCATGACATAAAGACTAGAGACAGTATGCCTGTCAAAAATAAAATTAACAAGCTATCAGATAAGGTGAGGGCCAGCAGGTGCTAAGGGTGATTGAGCCCTCCAAGAGACCGTGGTCCAGCAATATGATGCTCGTTCCCAAGGCTGCAGAACTGGTCAACACTCCATTACTGCTGTTGGAACTACTGAGTACTCAGTTCTGTCACTAAGACTGACGCACAGCCCATCCTGTGAGCCGATAAGCTCATAGACAGGCTGAGAGATGCCAAGTTCCTCATTATCTTTGATGTGATATCAGAGTACTGGCAGATTGCTCTGACTGAGGGGACAAAAGAGAGCTGTGCATTTTCAACCCCACAGGGCCACTTCCAGTTTAGGATAATGCCTTTTAGTGTAATGAAAGCCCCAGACATCTTTCAGAGGATGGTCAATGGGGTCCTAGCTGTAAAGGAGAAATTCTATGCTGCCTACCTGGACTGCATAGTTGTTTTCAACTCCAGCTGGGAGGAACACCTCTACCACCTCCAGGAGGTGCTTCAGGCCCTGCAGCAGGCCTCACAGTCAAGGCTAGTAAATGCCAGATCAGGCATGATTCTATAGTGTATCTGGCTTACATGTTGGGCAGTGGCAAGGTGCAGCTTTTCCAGGCCAAGACTGAAATTATCCTGGCAACTCCCAAAACAGACCATGGTGAGGGCCTTCCTGATTGTTAAGGGCTATGGCATCTTTCTTGCCCCCTTAATGGAGCTTACTTCCAAGAAGCAGCCCAGAAAGGTGATCTGGACAGAGACATGCCAATATCTATCCATACAATCTGAAAACACAAAAATATCAGAAAATAAATATCATTAATAAAAGTATTGCTTTCCTATACTTAACTAGTAAAACCACAAATATTGAGAACACAAATATTGTTGTTAAAAATATCCGTTTTTTATTATATCGACAACGCAAATATTGGAAACAAACATATCGCCACCTTTAAATAAACCTGTAATATGTCAAAAATATCAATTCATTCAAGATTGACTACAATAATATAAAAAAATAATTACATTATTGTAGGAGGCTGGACTGGCTTGTAGTGAGTACCAAGGGGTACTTACACCTTGCACCAGGCCCAGGTATCCCTTATTAGTGTAGAGGGGTGTCTAGCAGCTTAGGCTGATAGAAAAGGTAGCTTAGCAGAGCAGCTTAGGCTGAACTAGGAGACGAGTGAAGCTCCTACCTTACCACTAGTGTCATATGCACAATATCATAAGAAAACACAATACACAGATACACTAAAAATAAAGGTACTTTATTTTTATGACAATATGCCAAAGTATCTCAGTGAGTACCCTCAGTATGAGGATAGCAAATATAAACAAGATATATGTACACAATACCAAAATATGCAGTAATAGGAATAGAAAACAGTGCAAACAATGTATAGTCACAATAGAATGCAATGGGGGCACATAGGGATAGGGGCAACACAAACCATATACTCTAGAAGTGGAATGCGAACCACGAATGGACCCCAAACCTATGTGACCTTGTAGAGGGTCGCTGGGACTGTAAGAAAACAGTGAGGGTTAGAAAAATAGCCCACCCCAAGACCCTGAAAAGTGGGTGCAAAGTGCACCTAAGTTTCCCAAAGAGCACAAAAGTCGTGATAGGGGAATTCTGCCAGAAACAACAACACCAACAATGCAACAACGATGGATTTCCTGACGAGAGTACCTGTGGAACAAGGGGACCAAGTCCAAGAGTCACGATCAAGTCGGGAGTGGGCAGATGCCCAGGAAATGCCAGCTGTGGGTGCAAAGAAGTTGCTACTGGATGGTAGAAGCTGAGGATTCTGCAGGAACAACGAGGGCTAGAAACTTCCCCTTTGGAGGATGGATGTCACACGTCATGAAGAGTCGTGCAGAAGTGTTTTTGTGCAGAAAGACCGCAAACAAGCCTTGCTAGCTTCAAGGGTCGCAGTTAGGGTTTTTGGATGCTGCTGTGGCCCAGGAAGGACCAGGATGTCGCCAATTGCGTGAGGAGACAGAGGGGGCGCCCAGCAAGAGAAGGAGCCCACTCAGAAGCAAGCAGCTCCCGCAGAAGTGCCGGAACAGGCACTACGAAGTGGAGTGAACTGGAGCTCACCTGAAGTTGCACAAGAGGGTCCCACGAAGCCGGAGGACAACTCAGGAAGTCGTGCAATGCAGGTTAGAGTGCCGGGGACCCAGGCTTGGCTTTGCACAAAGGAAATCCTCGGTGAGTGCACAGGAGCCGGAGTAGCTGTAAAACACGCAGTTCCCAGCAATGCAGTCTAGCGTGGGGAGGCAAGGACTTACCTCCACCAAACTTGGACTGAAGAGTCACTGGACTGTGGGAGTCACTTGGACAGAGTTGCTGAGTTCAAGGGACCTCGCTCGTTGTGCTGAGAGGAGACCCAGAGGACCGGTGATGCAGTTCTTTGGTGCCTGCGGTTGCAGGGGGAAGATTCCGTCGACCCACGGGAGATTTCTTCGGAGCTTCTAGTGCAGAGAGGAGGCAGACTACCCCCACAGCATGCACCACCAGGAAAACAGTTGAGAAGGCAGCAGGATCAGCGTTACAAGGTCGCAGTAGTCGTCTTTGCTACTTTGTTGCAGTGTTGCAGGCTTCCAGCACGGTCAGCAGTCGATTCCTTGGCAGAAGGTGAAGAGAGAGATGCAGAGGAACTCTGATGAGCTCTTGCATTCATTATCTAAGGAATTCCCCAAAGCAGAGACCCTAAATAGCCAGAAAAGGAGGTTTGGCTACCTAGGAGAGAGGATAGGCTAGCAACACCTGAAGGAGCCTATCAGAAGGAGTCTCTGACGTCACCTGCTGGCTCTGGCCACTCAGAGCAGTCCAGTGTGCCAGCAGCACCTCTGTTTCCAAGATGGCAGAGGTCTGGAGCACACTGGAGGAGCTCTGGGCACCTCCCAGGGGAGGTGCAGGTCAGGGGAGTGGTCACTCCCCTTTCCTTTGTCCAGTTTCGCTCCAGAGCAGGGCTGAGGGATCCCTGAACCGGTGTAGACTGGCTTATGCAGAGATGGACACCATCTGTGCCCATCAAAGCATTTCCAGAGGCTGGGGGAGGCTACTCCTCCCCAGCCCTGACACCTTATTCCAAAGGGAGAGGGTGTAACACCCTCTCTCTGAGGAAGTCCTTTGTTCTGCCTTCCTGGGCCAAGCCTGGCTAGACCCCAGGAGGGCAGAAACCTGTCTGAGGGGTTGGCAGCAGCAGCTGCAGTGAAACCCCGGGAAAGGCAGTTTGGCAGTACCCGGGTCTGTGCTAGAGACCTGGGGAATCATGGGATTGTCTCCCCAATACCAGGATGGCATTGGGGGGGCAATTCCATGATCTTAGACATGTTACATGGCCATATTCGGAGTTACCATTGTGAAGCTATACATAGGTAGAGACCTATGTATAGTGCACGCGTGTAATGGTGTCCCCGCACTCACAAAGTCCGGGGAATTGGCCCTGAACAATGTGGGGGCACCTTGGCTAGTGCCAGGGTGCCCACAAACTAAGTAACTTAGCACCCAACCTTTACCAGGTAAAGGTTAGACATATAGGTGACTTATAAGTTACTTAAGTGCAGTGTAAAATGGCTGTGAAATAACGTGGACGTTATTTCACTCAGGCTGCAGTGACAGGCCTGTGTAAGAATTGTCAGAGCTCCCTATGGGTGGCAAAAGAAATGCTGCAGCCCATAGGGATCTCCTGGAACCCCAGTACCCTGGGTACCTCAGTACCATATACTAGGGAATTATAAGGGTGTTCCAGTATGCCAATGTAAATTGGTAAAATTCGTCACTAGCCTGTTAGTGACAATTTGGAAAGAAATGAGAGAGCATAACCACAGAGGTTCTGATTAGCAGAGCCTCAGTGAGACAGTTAGTCATAACACAGGTAACATATACAGGGCACACTTATGAGCACTGGGGCCCTGGCTGGCAGGGTCCCAGTGGCACATACAACTAAAACAACATATATACAGTGAAATATGGGGGTAACATGCCAGGCAAGATGGTACTTTCCTACAATTATCATTAATAAACATTAAAAAACCACTTTTTACAAGTTGTAGGAAAGTCCTCATTTTTGCCCTGGTCACCCCAAAACTTTTTGGACAGGTACTGGTGGTTACTGACTCTTGGCTGTGCCCTGGGTACTGCTTACCAGTCCCAGGGCCAGTGCTCTGTGTAAAGTGGATATGCAAATTAGGCTAATTATAATTGGCAAAGTTAACCTACCTATAAGTCCCTAGTATATGGTAGGGCATGGAGGGTTAGGGACCCCAGCGTAGGTTGTGCCCCCATAGGTGCACTGCTGAGGGGCCCAGTGTCATTTTAAAAGCAGGCCTGCCTTGCTGGCTGCTTTTAATTTAAAGTTACATGCAAATTCGACTTTGGAATTAAAAGTAGTTCCAAAGTCTTAAGCTACCTTATTTGTACATATAGGTCACCCCTAAAGTGTGCCCTATGGGCCCCTAGCACTGGGTGCCATGTAACTATAAGCAGGGACCTTATAAAAATAGCTTTACAAGCCCTGGTGAGGTAAAACAGCCAAATTTGTTTTCCCTCATTGTAGTGAATGGCCTCCATAGGCTAGAATGGGGAGACTTAATTTTAATTTTAAAAGTCCCCTTAAGTAACAGATACCAGAAGTTTGGTATCAAGATAATTGTTATAATAAATCCTACAACTTCCAGTTGTTGGATTTAATATAACTTGTTCAGGTAAAGAGTTGTAAACTTTACCTGAAAAGTTGCCAGCTTCAGCCTTGCAGTGCTTTTGATGCTGTGCTCTGATTGGCCAGCCTCTGGCAGCCTGGCCAGGCTGCCTTGATGAGGTCTGAAGTGGCCTGGCTCCACACATAGAGATGTGCCTGTGGGAGGAGATCTCCCCTCAGCAGATGGTAAAGCAGGAAGGGGCGACTGCCAAACTGGTTCTCAAAGGCAGAGAAGGACATTTGGAGCAACCCAGCAACACCCTCACATCCTGCAAACCCGGACAATTAGGTGCCCCCTTGATTAGATTAGGAGAGGCCAGCCAGGAGAGGGGTGTGTTTAGGATGTTTAGCCACACCAGTGGGTGGGCTCAGCCAGATGTAACCTCCAAAATCACTTTCAGCCATGATGGATTTTTGAGGAATGTTGCTCCCTGGGATTGATTTTTGCCACACTTCCCAGGAAGTGGTCATCACAGGTGGAAGGACCCTGCCCCTGATTGGAGAACCAGGACCCCCCTGTTTTTCACCCAGGAGCAAGGATAAAATTGGCAGACCTGCACCCACACCTCAGACGCCCCATCAGATTCCAACAAGGAAGAACTACAGGAGAAGAAGGACTGCCCTGCTGGACCCCTGGCCTGCACCTGGACCCTGCACTGTGAAATACTGCACCAGCTGCACACTTGGGCTTCACCACAAGAAGGACTTTGCCTGGCTTCAACTGGTTCAAGGAGGGACTCCCTCTTTGCTACAGGTGAAAACTTGCTAACTAGATTCCCCTCCACCAACTCCTGAAGAAACCAACCAGCTGACCACTGTCCAGTGGCCAAAAAGGAGTTTGCGCCAGGTGCATTCTGGGAGTTGTAGTCCACACCCCCAAGGAGCATCTCAGAGCTTCTCGAACCTTGGGGTGAGCTGTGGACCCCAAAAGAACCTTAAAAGAACATATGGAAGAAGATCCAGAAGTTTGGAGAACTTTTGGAAAAAAGCTCCATAAAGGGACCGGACCGCCGCAGCAATTCTAGCCAGCTTACCTCAACCGCGACCCGGCCTGACTTGCAGGTTTGTCCCGGTGAAGAAAATCTCCAAAAAAGAGACTAAGTCAGAACGTAGGAAGTTGACCGGGACCTCCCAGCCAGCGCATCCGAGGAGGGCTCCAGGGACGTCGGGTCAAGATCCAGGTTTGCCCCAGTCGAAGGATTTTCACCTCGAAAATACGACTAAGTCCGAAGGTAAAAATCTCCACGAGGGCTCCTGCGACGCGTATCCGAGGAAGAGTTCCAGGAGGTCGAATTGGACTGGCAGGTCCGTCCCGCTGAAGAAAATCTTCAGAAAAACGACTAAGTCCTAAGGTAAACTTTTAACGGAGGCCTCCCTCGGGCTGTTGCCGAGCCGTGCTCCATCGCGGTCGGCCTTAAACTTTGACTTTGCCCCGGTCGAGGTGCGACCAGATGACTAGATGGGTGCTTTGTGTTTCTATGCGCTAGGAAGTAATAATTCCTTTAAAATTCATATCTCCAGTTCCCCTGTTTCGATTTTATTCGTTTTGGTGTCATTTTAAAGCTAAAAATATTTCCTATTTTTATAAATTGATTTTGGATTTTTAAACTGTTTCCTATGTTTTATTTAATTACTGTTTTGTGATATTTGAATGCTTTCCACTCTGTCAACTAAGTTAAGCTTTGTCGCTCGTTGCCAAGCTACCAAGGGTTGAGCTGGGTTTAATTTACTGAGACCTAACTGGACCTAAGTGGAGGTTGGTGGCCTATTGCTAAGTGTTGGTACTTACCTGCCCTTACCAATAACCCATTTTCCAGCCCAAGTATACACATTTTTTAATTAAAAATAAATATGTGCATCACCAAAATATGAATAATTCATACCAGTAAAACATATAACAAGGTCATGAGGTCATCAACTGAATGAGATACAAGAACCTTATGCTAAATTTAAGGGAAAATAGAGGTTCTCCTCTTTGGAAAGGATACCTCATTTTGGAACTTGTTATGGTGGCCTTGGTCCCTTGGTTCCCTTCCTATCTCTGTTCCGAAAGTCAGGAACCTAGGGGTGCTGCTCAACACCAATCTTACTTTTGGGGATCAGATCAATACACTTTCCTCTTCTTCCTGATTTTTCACTTTAAAAACACCAAGAAAGGGAGAATGGCCTAACGCTCAAAGGAGTGAGATGTGTCTTCTTGTCTCTCTGGACTCCCCACTGCCTTTCTGTCACCATCCCTAGCACTGGAGCTGGGGGCCACCTTATGACCTGAGAGAGGAACACGTTGGGATAACCATCATCCCACGGAGGCCCTTGAATCGACACCCTAACACCGACTCTGGCTGAACGCTAGAAGTGGTGGCGACCACCAGATGCAGACGGTTTCTGCCATTTTGAAAGCCTGTGCTGCCACTGAAGAATAGCTGCCTCAGGCCCAGAGATTATTATTGACTAAGGCAAATTGGGCTCTCATGCCTGCTGGGCCTGGCCACTGAGCTCTGGGCAGTGCTGGTAGTCATGCCCCAACCTACAAGCTTGGGTGGCCTGGCTGTGGAGACTCAAACCACCTCCACGGTAAGGGGCCTGCCATCTCCACCTGAGCAGACGCATTCCGGAAAGTGCTTCGCAGAGACTGCGTTAGCTCTGACACCTGGGGAGCTCCTTGGATCACCACCCCTTGCGGGGAACTGCGTCTATGGATCCCCAGCTGACCAAGGGGCTGTGAAGAGCACAGTGGGGCATGGGTGGTCGCACCTCCGGCACAGTGCCAGTGTCCCTGCTTCTGAAGTATTTACCTGCCACTGGGGACAACTTCTGTACTGGCCATCTGCTGACCCCTCATTGTTCTGGCAGTGACGAGCGGAACCTTGCACCTCAGCCTCACAAGAGCAGTGGACTGCAGAAGGTAGACTGTGCCATGTCTGCAGACTGAGGGGGTGACTTGGGCCTTCTGTGCGTCCCTTGGTGGCCTGGTTGGTGGAGGGGCTTTCGCTCCAACTCTACAGACAAGGAAGAAGTCCCTGCATCCCAACGAGGGCCCTGCAGATATCCCTGGTGGGACAGGAGCATTTTAGAGAACTGGGAAATACCGGATCCACCTACCTTCAGAGCGTTACCTAGCTTTCTGGTCTCTGTTTGGCCCGAGTGAGCGCTGGCATGGCCCATGTCTCCTCCAAAGTACCAACCGGCCAGAAGGAAAGCCCACATGGCTGAAGGTGCACCTGTGAGCCCTGGACCTCCCAAACTGTATGCACTGTTGCACTCGGAGGGGCCCTGATCCATGTCCCCCTCCCACAGGGAAGCACAAAGCATGGATAATCAGTGAAGGCTGCTGCCAGTCCTGAGCCTCTTATGGACACTTAGCCACTGCACTCCGACATACCCCACTGCTCCAGAGACTGACTTTATTGTACGAGCCTACAATGGACTGCTTTTTTATACCACCCCATCTGATCCCACTTGGCACCACAACTTAAGCCACCACTCCCTAATGCAAGGATTCTGCCTGGTGGTCACCTGGCAATGCCCTCATTTATCTGCTGAAGAGGTTCACTCTTGCTCATCAACCTGGTGCGTTGTACCTGGGGTGGGGACACCTTCTCCTCCTACTTGACCATGCCACTCAATATCTGCTAAAGAAGTCCCACTAACCTCACACTGGAATAAGCCTGGAACAGCAGACAAGGACAAGCTTCAACCTACCCAAGAAGAACCTAACATGCCACCCAGAGTCCTAGTTATACAGGACTACATAATGCAGTTCCTGCAGGAAATACCCAGAGCAAATGGCTCCCTCAAAGCTGACCTCAAGACATGCATCAAGGATGTCAGCGGAGATGTCACCAAGATAGGAGAATGGGTCAATGATTTAGAATGCACAGTGGATGCATACTCAGAGGACCAGGAGGTACTATGGAGATGCACTTCTACCCTGGAGGAACAACATAGTGAACTTCAAGCCAAACAGGAAGACCTCGAGAACAGAGGCAGGAGCAACAATATTTGTGTCCGAGGGGTACCTCGGGGAACAGAAGGCACTGACATCATGGTGTTTACTGCAGCTCTTCTTCAGTCAATCCAGGAAGACTCAGATGTTCGTCCGACAACTCTATATCATGCCCACCGAGTAGCCTTCACCCTAATGCATCCCCTGACACACTAACCTGCCTGCATTACTTCATGGAGAAAGAAATCATCTTCCACATTATATGACAGTAAACTGACCTGGTCTTCCAGGGGCATGCAATCCAACTGTATCAGGACCTCTCCCCCATAATGCTCTGATGCAGAGTGGACTTCAAAGCGGTGATAGACAAATTTTGGAGTATGGACATCAAATATCAGTGAGGGCACCAATTTGCCCTCCTCTTTGTGTGGGAGGATGGGAGGCATTTGCTGGCCTCCCCCTGAGAGGCGGAGAGCCTAGTGGGCCTTACCTTGCCTACCACTAAAGAGCAATTTCCCCCCAAAGACACAGCACTCAAGCCTCGTTCCAAGCAAGTTTGGACTACTGCTCACCATCGACGCTCTGACAAACACCTGAGCAATGCAGTGACTCAGGAGACAAAAAGAGAAATCATTCATCAATTATGCACATTGGCTCCTACAAGCTCTGAGACTGTGTCTGCCACAGGCACCCCATGACCCGGTGGTCTATCATGACTTGACTTAGCCTAGGCAATTGGACTTCACTGGTGCCATAGCAGTAGCCCTCAGCACATACTGGTGATGATCGTGCATTCTTGTCTTGTGGACTTCACAAGCAATCACGTCCATCCCCCTCAGCACGCACTGATGGCAGCCATAGGGGATTCGTGGAGACATACCCTAACATCCCTGAGTCTTCATGTACCCCCAGTCTGATGGCCCACACTCTGCCAATTGGTATGTGAGATGGTGACACCTCAGAAGAGGCACAGCCACTATTGTTTCACTCTACATGTAAACTGATCACACAAGTTGGACCTGCTCGAACCGTAATTCTGTTCACTGCTTATTACTGTTCTTTTTCAGGTCTGGAAGCAAACTGGTATCCTATCCTGCCCTGAGAGCGTTAACCCCCCCAATACACCTATATCTGCCCATTGATGATAGGGCCTCCCTTGGTGCGTCCCCCCAACAACAGACACAAGGCACATAGGTTCTCTTCCTCCATAATGTTTTTTAATAATGGTATCAAACTTCTATCCGTGAACATTTGTGTGCTCAATTCTCCAAGCAAACACAAGCAAGTTTGGGGCTACATCCTGCACCATAACCCACATATGGTCTTTTTACAAGAAATACACCTGAGAGAGGTTGACAAAAACCTGAAGGCGCCCCCGCACTATCCCTTCCATCATTGGGCTTCTGCTGACACTAAAAAGGTGGCTGCTGGAGCACGTTGTAAACCAGCTCTGGGGCATTATTTCACAAAGGTAATGAGGGAAAAAGAGGGACGTTACCTTGTTCTACATCTCCTAAAGGGGAAGACCAGGCACACCTTGCTGAACTTACTGGCACCAAATACGGCCCAAGATGCCTTTGTCTGGCGTGTCCGTAGGGAACAGCTCCAGGGGGTTGAGGGGGACTTAATGTTTGGAGGAGATCTCAACTTAGTCTTGGACCCAGCAATGGACCACCACTCAACCACTTATCAGGGAACGGGGGCAATGTCAGCACAGCGGAACACAATAAATCACATCCCTGGATTTGGTGGAATTCCTGGAGATTTATGCACCCTTAATCCAAAAACTACTCCTCCTACTGACACGTCAACTCTATATACTCATGCATGGGTTACATATTCATCACCCATACACTCCTTCGTACTTTAGAACTTACCAAACATTCCCATCGCAGACCATGCACATGTTGCACTCTCCAGGCCCAGGTTGTCTCCTTCCATGACGGAACTGCCACGATGGACACCACAACTCCTACGAGACCCTGCCAACATAGCTAAGATGCATAGAGAACTCTCTATCTTCTTCACTCATAACACTAACTGCGACATCTCCCTTCATGTGCTTGGGACGGCTTCAAAGCCAAAGTACGGGGAATTATTTCCTCCATAGACATTGTTCTGGGTAGGGAGGCCAGACTTGTAGAGAATGGACTAACCTCAGAAATTAAGACCCTGGTTCAATTGGAAAAGGCAAAGTCTACACAAAGTCAGAAGTGACAGCTCAGTATTCTATGGAGACAGTTATGCGCTCACAGAACAAATAAAGTTGAAAGGTGGCCATTGGCTCTGAAACAGCGCCATTATGGGGAAGGCAACAAAGTTGGCACACTATTGGCCTGCAGACTGTGTCACGAACAAGCACAATCCTACATAGCCAAACTCTGTGCACCCGACAGTGGAAAGGCAATAATGGAATAAGATAAAAGGCATACATTCCAGACCTACTATCAATCCCTATGCCACTGGTATATGACCTCCCAAACCCTCATTGATCACTACCTGGCTACTTGAGACTGGGCCTCGCTCCCCCATCATGTGGAGGAGCTTGATGGCCTGATTACTCTAGAGGAAATGTGATTGCCCTTAGGAATCTCCCATTGGGCAAATTGTCAGGGCCGGATAGATTACCAGTTACCTTTTAAGGGTCTTCCTTCCGGAAACAGGAGATCATATGGTACGATCATTTAATTCCTTTACACCCACCTCGGGTCTCACCGCAACCGTGGCAGAATCCAAACTTTAACTAATGCTGAAGCTAGGTAAAGACCCGACCCTCTGCTCATCATACTGCCCCATTGCCTTCCACAATATAGAAGCAAACATTTATACTAAAATGATCTTCCCTAGACTTGAACACTGCCTCCCATCCCTTATAGACACCGATCAGGTCAGATTTATCTGACACTGCCAAGGTGCGGACAGCGTGCACAGAGTGGCCCACCTAGTAGGGAAGGCCCAAGGACAACCAGATCCCAGCATGTCTCCTGTCATTACACAGAGAGGCATTTGACAAGGTTGATTGGAACTTTCTCCACTCAGTCCTCTGGAAAATATGGCTGTGCCCCACAAAGACTAGTAGAAGAATTACCTCCTACACTGCACCAATGGCAATGGTACGGGTTAACGGGTACACTACAAAACCCTATCGCCATAGGCAGAGAAACCAGGCAGGGTTGCCTACTGTCACCACTTTTATTTGCACTGGTGGTGGAGCCCCTGGTAAAAACAAAACGCCAGACACTGGTGACCGCAGGAATTACCTTTGGAGGTCACATGCACAAGGTCAACCTTTTTGCTGATGACTTGCTACTTATTTTGACCCACCCTGATATCTCACTCCCAGCAGTGGTGACATGTCTCCACACTTTTGAAGTGGTCTTTGGTTTCAAAGTTACCATGGCAAAATCTAGCACCCTAAACCTGACCTTCCCAGCTATGGTTGCGCCCAAATTGCTAGCACCCTTCACTTGGTCTCCTACACTTAAATATTTGGGCCTCACCCTAACAGCCACATTACCAACTTGGTCAGCAGCAAATTGGTCACCTTTACGCTGTGCAATAGCAGGTGAACTTAGATGCTGGAAACACCTATATATCACATGGTTAGGCAGGATTAATGTAGTCAAAATGAATATTCTCCCCTGGGTCCTTTATCGCTTCCACACTCTCCCCACCCCAATACCCCAAAATGAAATATGGCTCCAGAGTGAACTGTGAACGTTCATCTGGGGTGGGAAAAAGCCCAGAATATTCTCTACACTCTTGATGCAACCTAGAGCTAGGGGAGGACTAGCCTGCTCTAATCTCTCTGAGTACTATTGGGCAGCACACTTGCACTTTCTCTCTGCCTGGGTAGAGCGGGAAAGCGAATGACATCGGTTTGACATGGGTAGGGCAGTTTCCTCTCCTCTTGCGACTGAGGGAACATGCCAGAATTCTGTATACCACGATATACTCAGTTATATAAAGAAGGTTTCATCTGTTTCTGTCTCTATTTTTCTATTCCTTTGAACAATCAGACACTCCTGGATGTCCATTATCTTATTTTCCATGACTTGTCCTGAAGAAGGTGGCCGCTGAATAAAACAAAAAGTGTCCACCGAAACGCGCGTCAACACAGGATTGTCAATTTATCGTACAATAAGTGTAGATGGATTTGGAACTAAAGTGGATTATGGCTAATAATGAGCATTAACGGACATAAAGACTCATAACAAAACATGTGGATAACTAGAGAATAACGATATCCCTTCGGTTTGAATAAAGACAGAATAACAGCTGTCCCAGGCTACGTTGTTCGGTGAAATCAGAAAATGGTGAAGAAATGTGACCGTTAACATATGTTTCGCTACTTTATATATAAAAAATATAAGGACGAACCAATTCAAAATAATAAGTGTGGCTTCTTTACCTCATCATTTATTTTGCGTGTTAAAATTTGTCAAGAACAATTGAATTAGTGACTGTTGCTATTCAGTTAATTTTACTTCTTGTTTGTCATGTTTTGATTGTCTCTATATTTTGTTGTTCTGTCTTGCTTTAATATTTTTTGTGTTTAAATAGCTTTCGTCATTTTAGAAATCTTTAGGGATGGATCTGTAGTTTGGATTCTGCCCTGTAGGACTGGTGGAGTGATAGATAGTCTTTTTCATTGGACCTGCAGTAGATTTCATTAAAACAATATAATTAATTTTACTTTCAGCTAATATTTAGTAAATAGGAGATTTTTTTATATGTGCGCCCAAGCCCGCGGACGTCAAAATTCCTCAGTGTGCGTCATTTTTTGGATGCGGGATACTGCCTTGCGTTAATGACATGCAAGGTAGGCGTTCCCGCCCAAAAAATTTCTTTAAGGCCTGTGCCCCTTATTTATACTCCAGTGTCATTTTGATGCACAAGAGGGGGCGGGCCTTGAAAAACGCCGCACAGCCTGAAGTGCGCTGTTTTTTAATGCCTGTGTGAGGGCAGGCGTTAAGGGACCTGTGGGCTCACTTCCATGGTCTTTGACCATGGAAGGAGTCCAGAGGTGCCCTTCCCTACCCCCAGGAACACCCCCTGCCACCGTCGCCTACCCCTGGAGGACACCCATGGAAGGGGGGGCCCATCCCAGGTAAGTACAGGTAAGTTGAGGTAAGTATTTTTTTTATTTTTTTTAAAGTGGCATGGGGGGCCTAATTTGGGCCCCCCTACATGCCACTGTGCCCAAAGACCATGCCTAGGGGACAGAAGTCCCCTGGGCATGGCCATTGGGCAAGGGGACATGACTCCTGTCTTTGCTAAGACAGGAGTCATTTCAATGGGGGTTGTGCGTCAAAAAATGGCGCAAGTCCAGTTTGAGGCATGATTTTTTACTCTAACCTGACTTGCACCATTTCTTGACGCACAACCCCCATTTTCTCCTACGCCGGCACTGCCTGGTTTGAGTCTTTTTTTTTTACTCTGACCAGTCCGCAGCGCCAGCTAACGTAATTCCTTAAATAAGGCGCCCGCATGGCGCGTAGGAATGGCGTTAGCCGGCAGTAACATTTTTGACGCAAACCAGCGCTGGTGCTGGTTTGAGTCAAAAAGTATAAATATGGGCCTAAATGTACATATTTTGATTTATATCTAAATGCTCTAAGGGTCATTTATGGTTTCCAGAACACTTTACGTGAACTTAGATATGAGGTATATGTACCTGCACTCATCAAATGTGGAGAGACTATTTTGTTACACTAGATGGGCAGGGCAGTAGCCAGTAGGCCCTTGCAGGATTTAGCCTGGCTTCCTAAGCATGTCCGTCACCGCAGCTCTTACACAGCAACTTTGACTAAAATGGTATTTGAGATGTCGGACAAACTGGCAACATCACATGGGCTGATTACCTTTTCCTCTCCAAAGACCATGATCTCCCAAAACCCAGATTTTACGACTGCATGTTCCCTCAGGCCTTCCGGGCATGGACCGACAAAGACCACAGGCCTTGGACGGACCTTTTTCTGGGAACCAAACTAAATACATTTGAGCAATGTCGGAAGGAATATGTCCTCTCTGACAGGGCCTGGTTTGAGTACTTACAGCTCTGCCACTGGGTGCTTCACCCCACAGTGTACCCTGCGATCATACACCCCTATACACCATTTGAGACACTGGTTTGGACCTATAGTATTATGATGAAAGGGCTCATCTCCAACATCTATTGCATTATTCAACACTTAACCAGCATGACGACACACTCCTATCAAACCTTATGGAATACAGAATAGGTAGAAGAAATCACATCTAAACAAAGGGACACCCTTTGGTGTGGTATTCCTAAAATATACCGTAGCCTTTCTCTGTGGGAAATGGCCTATAACCTCATGTATCAATGGTATCATACCCCTTCTTGCCTGGCAACCCTCTACCCGGGCACTTTCCCACTTTGCTGGAGATATAAACATGATGTCGGTGACCGCATCCATACAATTTCACAAAACATTATCCTTACTCTTGTTTTTGTAGGAATTTATTATAGTCAATTTGAGTTATTAATATCTCAAAAAAACACAAACCAGCAGACTTGTGTTTCGCTTATTTGGCTGAAGGCTGTGAACTATAAAATAAATCAGCGTTTTGCAACTATTTACAATGATGTGGATAAATATACGAAATGTGCAGCTTATTCGTAATTATATACAAACATACCTAATCATCCTCTCTATACATAATAGCATTTGTTAATTCTAGTAGTGGTTTCTTAACCTGTCCTACAACTAAATGTGCATTGCTTCTGTCCTGAAAATATTTCTGTGCACATGTTACCTCAATGATGTTTCATAGCAAGGAAAATGTTGACAATGAAGTTTTTTTTGCAACTATAATTCCAAACAAGGCATAAACTCACAACCTTTAACTCATGATGTGCTTTACAGAAGCAAAAGTTGTGCACTGAACACCAGTGACATTTTCTAGCCTTTATTTGTGATGGTATCTCCATATTTACTAATACTGTCGAGCATAATAATTCCAAAGACAAGCCCGGACCTAGAAATATGATGGCAACTGAGTTACAATTTCCATATATGTAATAGAAGATTCATATATTTGACTTAAATAAGCTTTTAAAGAAAAGTATATCTCAGAAAAGCTAAAGTCAGTAACTATATATTTTTTTTTAATGAACTGATCCTTGCAGTTTAGGACCAGGAAGACCTTTGGATGACATATGGTTGGTTGATACATAATTCATACATAATTTAATAAATGATGAACTTTATGCCAACATATGTGTCATTTCTCAGAACGCCTTTACTTTAGTCTTGATTTAGAGTTGAGGTGTAAAGGAGAATTCTCCAAGCCCTTTGATTTCCAAATTATGAAAAACCATCATCGAAATGTCCAAGATCACATTATTCTTATCTTCAAAAATATTTTGCCAGTGCTTTCTTCTCTAGATTTACTATTTCTTCTAGTATGTATAGCTGTTTTTCATTACCCAGCAATTTCAAATGAGGGCTTGTGTTTGTTAGAAAGATACATAAGGAATGTCATTGATAACCAAGATTTCCTATCAATTAGAGTGTATGTTTTGTTGCAGAGGAAATGCCTGCTGATAGGAGTCAGTCTTAGTTACTGAAATGTGTAAAGGAGTGAGGGGGTCTGCTTAGGTGCTTTGACCATATGATGTGGTTACTAGAATATTTTCCAGCAACACTGCGACGTAGAATCTCTAAAAGTCCACGTGCCAGTAGCATGATTTGACAGCATTGCAATCATGACTGTTTACATATCCAGTTAGTTTATATTCACTTTCGTGTATGAGTTGAAGAAAGACTAAATTCCTAAAATTAAATGTAAACTCATTTGCACCGGTGATTTTCATTCAACTGAAAGAGTCATACAAGACCAAAATATTTACCGCAAAAGCAAATTTCTTTAAGGAATACTTTGAAGAATAATACATAATATTTTTGTTCAGGGTTACTAACACAATTTTAATTACCTGGCAATGAGGATGAAAACTTAAAATGTGTATTATGTTTGATTAACAATTCATGATTCAAGTAGGCAAGTAATTTGAATAAACCAATAAAATCAACGTTTCAATACAAATCATCAGTTAGAAATTCAGGCCCATATTTATACTTTTTGACGCAAAACTGCGCTAATGCAGTTTTGCGCCAAAAAAATTAGCGCCGGCTAACGCCATTCTGAAGCGCCATGCGGGCGCCGTATTTATTGAATGACGTTAGCCGGCGTTAGCCGACCGGCGCTGCCTGGTGTGCGTGAAAAAAACCACGTACACCAGGCAGCGCTGGCGTAGGGAAAAATGGCGTTTGGGCGTCTAAAAATAGGGCAAGTCAGGCTGAGGCAAAAAAATCGTCTTAACCCGATTTGCGCCATTTTTTAACGACGCCCATCCCCCATTGAAATGACTCCTGTCTTAGCAAAGACAGGAGTCATGCCCCCTTGCCCAATGGCCATGCCCAGGGGACTTCTGTCCCCTGGGCATGGTCATTGGGCATAGTGGCATGTAGGGGGGCACAAATCAGGCCCGCCTATGCCACAATTTTTTTTTAAAAAAAATACTTACCTGGACTTACCTTAATGTCCCTGGGGTGGGTCCCTCCATCCTTGGGTGTCCTCCTGGGGTGGGCAAGGGTGGCAGGGGGTGTCCCTGGGGGCAGGGGAGGGCACCTCTGGGCTCATTCTGAGCCCACAGGTCCCTTAACGCCTGCCCTGACCCAGGCGCTAAAATCCGGCGCAAATGCGGGTTTTTTAGTCCCGCCCACTCCCGGGCGTCATTTTTGCCCGGGAGTATAAATCCGACGCAATAGCATCGGAGTCATTTTTTAAGACGGGAACGCCTACCTTGCATATCATTAACGCAAGGCAGGTGTTCACGCCAAAAAATGACGCAAATTCCAGGAACTTTGGCGCTAGACGCGTCTAACGCCAAAGTATAAATATGGAGTTAGTTTTGCGTCGAATTTGCGTTGAAAAAAACGACGCAAATTCGGCGCAAACGGAGTATAAATATGCCCCTCAGTTCTAAATGCCAATTGTATTAATCTAGGCAACTCAATTATGAGTAGTATGTTTGACGTATTTACACTTACATTCAATTGATCACGGCACTGTCACAGGGGTAGCAACAGAGGTATATCACAGAGGTTACCATCCATCCGATTATACTTGTTTCCTTCCCACTTGAATTATTCAATCAGATTCGAACACTGGAGATTTTCTTTTACTTCCACTTCATTGTAGTTAAATAGTGAGCTACATGCATTGCAATTAAAACAGCTTCTTGTCCACTAAACTCCTTATCTGATGTTTAATACAAAACTGAATCCATTAATGCTGTTGCATACATTACATGGTCCTCTATGCATTAATGGACAATCGGGGATCAGGGACGGCGGGCAGCTTGCAATGGAGCAATTTGCCAAGGCAGTTTTAATGGCCGGAATTTACAGCTGGTAAATGTCAGGTCCGTCATTAATAACCCTGAGACATCCGGATGCTACAACACCGCCTCACTTGGAAGTGCTTTGTAAAGTACTAAAGGTACTGCTTGTAGCGTTCTGGTCTCTTCCATCCAATAGGAAAGCCAGAATGTATGGTTTTTGGAAAGGGAGAAGATGGACTCCAGTAATTCAAAGGAGCACCCCTAACTAAAATTGCTCAGGTGTAGCATTATGAACACTTTGAATACCTACTAGTGAAATGCATCACCAGCATGGTATCTTACCTCAGCTGTTCATTCATTGATCAACCAATGAAAATGAAAAGTGATCACTCACTTTTCACTTCCTTTCAGTCTCAAAGCTGGTTATTGTCACAAGTGATTTGAACATATGGGCTTTTAATCCTTGCACACTTATACACAGGGAATAATTGACAGTAGGGTCTGTGTCAACCTATCTCAAATGATCAAGAAATCAGTCCATTCTCTGTCTTTCCTATTTAGAGTTACACTGGTCAAGGTCTAAATTAAAAATGAGCTCTTCATCAAGTCGGAATATGCACCTTCCAGAATTTCTACCCCCAATAAGAAACTAGAAATACATCAATCCCCCAACCCCCCAACAGACCTAGTTACGATTAACTGTTTTGTTTAATTGATGTATCCTAATCCCACAGTCAGTAATTTCGTCCTTATGCTCGCATGCAATCTTTACTTGTACTAAGAGTTGTATGCACTTTTATTATGATTAAAGAATTGTGTTGTTCGTACGCAATATGGAAAATGTTTTATGTCCATATTGCCACTTCAGTTTCAAAATACAAACAAGCCCATACACAAATTCAAAGTTATAAAGGACTCCTATTATAACACATCCTCACTATGGTTCTCTACCAGTTGACCTGCTCCCACGGTCACAGAAGTGTGTCTGATAGTAGGACAGGAACTAATTGAGATACTACTGGTTTCCATTATATGAAATAAAAGTAATAGAGCAAGACCCTAACATTGGAGATGAGAGGTTTGGACATGGTTATGTCTCTTCAGATAAGTTTGGATTTCATAGTGAACAATCAGTCAAGAAGTTGTACATCTGTTTGCACAAGAGTTAGAATACGAATATGCATCACTGATGTTTAGAAACTGCCAAAAGGACGTTTATGTTCTACAACTGACATTTGTTTCCCAAATATGCTTTCTCTACATTGGTATTCTCCCTTAACCTAGTATGAAAGAATTGGTTGTCCTTCTTTTCCAACAAAAACATCTCATTATGGTGCATCACACATCAAAGGGACAAAGCAGAGCAGATGAAGGGAACAGCAATACTTGACCTGTGATTTTTTCGTGTGATGCTGTTATATCATCCTCCTACAACAAGCAATTCACGGCAGAAGCTAGAAATGACATAAACAGACATAATCTACAGACAGCACAGCTTGAGAGCACGAATCCGTGACTGTGGCTTCCGAGCGGTTCCACCTGTTCTTAAAACTGGAGGGCAGGTGGATGTTGTTGCAAGGTCTTTGGATACAGAAACACAACTTGACACCTATTCTGAAGAATTCACGCTCAATATGGCATGAACTATCTTGGAAGCTGTTTGAGTTGATGAAAGAACTGAAGACTGGACTTTGGAAACAAGAGCAGCTACATTTATGGAGAAGAGCCTCACTCGCCTTTTTGTGAGTCCACTTCATTAGTTATTGAGAATGTAAGAAGTGAAACTCTGTACAAGATCTATGATGTCATAGAGGACAATAGTTATGACCAGCACTCTTATTTTTGATTGGTATGGATAACACCCCCTCAACTCCAAACCATTCCATTTGGTGGGAGTGTCGTGGAAATACGTTTTTCACAGGCGAAAATATTTTCCCCATGGACAAAAAGAAAGCAAAACGTGTTTGTTTGCGGAGAGGGTTCCATTTCCCTTTCGAGGAATTCCACGCTGAAAGGGAACAAGGACCCCATGGCAGATGTCACATGACAGTCCCAGGAGTACCCCCCAGAAATGTGCTCGTGATGCAGCCATCCAGGCATAGTCCTTGACATTTTCATAAACAGGAATAACCTTAAAAATATGCTCAGATGGACACATAAATGACTGTCTATACTTTCACATTTTTTTGCCGAATAGTTTCATTAGGAAAAATCTTCAATCCTCCTCCCTCCATTGTATTCCTTTTATCTCTTACTCTCCTATGTCAGATTGTAATGTTGTATTTGAGAAATGTTTGCCTCTTCTCATTCTTTTTACTACAGACCTTAACAGTGAATCCGAATCACAGTCAGAATTGTTTTTTCTGACTTTGTATTTTGTGTCTCATAAAATTGTTGATCCCAAATTGTTACTCGTATAAACAGTTTCGTCAAACCAAATTCCAGAAAATATTTTTGGATGAATAATTATTCACATAATGTTTCCTAAAATGTCTTTACAATTTGGTGTTCTGTTTCATTATAATATTTGGTAGAATTTGTATTCTTCGTTATATTTGTTAAGTGTGTTTCGCACCTGCAAAAAAGTACTTTTGAAACAATACATTAGGTGCATCCAAGGTAGATCTAAAAAAACACATTATCTAGGGACAACTGTACCTACAGTGCAAGAATCAGAAAGGTGAGAGCGTGAAAAGCCACGGTTTTATTTAAAAAGAAACCTCCAAAGATCTAGTGCTTGATTTTAAGTTCGGTGGACGGGCTAATCCTCACAACTGTGACGAATATCTCATCCGCTGTATTAGAAGTGGCATTGGTTATAATGCACTTGTAATATGGCAGATGGTATATCTATCACAGTTGTGATGGAGTAACCCATCCGCCAAAATTTAAATCAGGCCCAAAGAGTGGTGTCATGTGTGTCATGTGGAAACACTTAATCTAACGGCAGGGCCACTGGAATTAAGTGGTTTTGCAGCCACAACATTCTCCACATAATTATGGATTTGCCACGTTATCCATCATCTGCTGCATGATGTGCAGATCTCACAAAAAAAATTCAAGTTCAAACAGATCAAAGTTACAAAAGACACAGTGACACGTATTTCCAGGCAGTGGAAGGCTCATTGGAACGGTTGACTGGTCCCCTTTCCATTCCTGATTGCTGTATTTACATGTTTAACTGGCACTAGTGAGGTGAAACCTTTTCCCAGACAATGTTAACCTTTAAAAATGAGAAATAAAGAAGTAATACTAAAACAAAATGTGCCACATTCCACTCCATAATTTGAAATTTCTTGGTGCATAATTTATTCAACCCTGCCACATAATTTGGGCCTACTGTGCCACGAAATTCCAGTGACCCTGTCTATTGATGACTAGCAGAAAATCTCCTCAATATGGAATCCATAAAGCTGCTTCAATACAGACTCAGAGAGCATGCATTCCTCTGTACTTGGGTATTTGGGGTATGCCTTTTTTTCTTATAAAGTGGTATTAAGCTACTAGTGTTGTTGTATATAGTGAACTCTCTCAAATGTTTGCAAACCTTCTAGTTGGCTACTTTCTGGGAACAGCACAGCTTTTAGCGAAAAACATGGTTAATATTTCAACTCAAATATCTAGGTGAGTTTCTGAGACAACATACTCCCATCACATTAAAGTTTTGTTTTATATTTGTATTCACACGTTTATCCACTCATCAGCAGTACCCTACACCATTTTTTCATCAATGTGTTGTGTCAAAATTCCATTAACAAAATAGAAAGGTACACTAAAACTCCTGTGGAAATATCACATGAATTACAGATACACTCTCTCCCTCGTCCTGGTGATCTCCTTTGTTAGAAATGGGGTCTGTGGTTGGCAGTCAGGTTACCTACTGTTCAAACAAGGACCCTCACTCTAGTCAGGGCAAAGGAGAAACACACCTGGTTAACCCCCACTCATCCCCTTGGTAGCCTGGCACGAGCAGGAAGGCGTATCCCAGAAGCAATGTGTAAAGTATTTGTACCAACACACACAGTAATACAGTGAAAACACTACAAAATGGACACCACACCAGTTTAGAAACATAGGTAATATTTATCTAAATCAAACAAGAACAAAACAACGAAAATCCAACATGCACAAGTCAAGATAGGAATTTTCAAAAGAATAAGAGTCTTACTCTATAGAAAACAACATAAACGTTGATTTCACACAAATTACCTGGTTTGCGTAAAAAATAAAGGCGCACAGGTGAGCGTGCATCAGAAAAGTCATTGATGCGTTGATTCCTTACTCACAAGTGAGGCCGTAAGTCGTTACTTCTCCGGTCACTCCGGCGATGCGTCATTTTTCTCCCTCGCAAGAGAGTGATACATCAATTTCCAGACAGAAAACCTCCAATCCGCACAGGTTCACAATGACTTTGACACACAGGGACAATGCATGAGAAATCCGCTTGCACAGTGTTAGAAAACCACGCTGTGTGGGGTTTGCGTCATTATTAGCAGCCGTAACTGGATGTTGGTTCATTTCTCCAGCTGCGATGTGTCGATCGCCTAGCCGCGATGCAGGTAAAGCATCGATTTCAGCCAGGAAGCCGGAAGACCGTCATTTATCAGTCGCATTGCAGATGATGCATCAAAAATTTCCCCACACGGCATTCTGTGAGGGAATTTCAGACCTTGTTCTGCCAACTTCAACTTTTAATGAACCAGGGACTGGATAGGGCACCACTTGGAAGGGCAGGAGTCTCAGCAGAGAGTCCAGGTGCTGGCAGAGGAAGTCTTTGATGGTCCTGAAAGTTCAAAACAGGAGGCAAGCTCAGTTGAAGCCCTTGGAGATTCTTCTCAAGCAGGAATGCACAACAAAGTCCATTCTTTGTCCTCTTTCACAAGCAGAAGTAGCAAGTGCAGGATAGCCCAACAAAGCACAGTCTCAGGCAGGGCGGCACTTCTCAGCTGTTAAGCTCTTCTCCTTGGCAGAGGTTCCTTTTGAATCCAAAAGTGATCTTAAAGAAATCTATAGTCTGGGGTTTTGTGTCTGCTACTTGTACCCCTTTCTGCCTTTGAAGTAGGCAAACTTCAAAAGAAAGTCTCTTGTTCACAAGATCCTGCCTTGTCCTGGCCAGGCCCTGGACACACACCAGGGAGTTGGAGACTGCATTGTGAGAGGGCAAGCGCAGCCCATTCAGGTATAAGTGACCACTCCTCACTCCACTCTAGCACAGATGGCTCATCAGGATATGCAGGCTACACCCTAACTCCCTTTGCGTCACTGTCTAGAGGAGATTCACAAACAGCCCAACTGTCAGTCTGACCCAGAAGAGAATCCACAGACAGGCAGCCTAAAAGTGGCATTTCAAACTGACAATTTAAAAAACAATTTTATCAAAATATGTATTTTAAATAGTGAATTCAGAGACACTAAACTCTATTTTCCTATAAAGATATTTAAAGGCAGCCCCCATGTTAACCTATGTGCGAGATAGGCCTTGCAACAGGCGAAAACCAAATTTAGCAGTATTTCACGGTTAGGGCATGTAAAACACATCAGTACATGCACCACCTTTAACATACACTGCACCCTGCCCATGGGGCTACCTAGGGCCTACCTTAGAGGTGCCTTACCTGTATAAAAAGGGAAGGTTCAGGACTGGCAAGTGGGTACACTTGCCAAGTCGAATTGGCAGGTTAAAACTGTACACACAGACACTGTAGGGGCGGGTCTGAATCATGTTTACAGGGCTAGTTATGTGGGTGGCATAACCAGTGCTGCAGGCCCACTAGAAGCATCTGATTTACAGGCCCTGGGCACCTCTAGTGCATTTTACTAGGGACTTACTAGTAAATCAAATATGCCAATCATGGAAAGCCAGTTACACATACATTTTGCACAGGAACACTTGGACGTTAGCACTGGTCAGCAGTGGTAAAGTGCCCAGAGTACCAAAAACAGCAAAACAGAGTCCAGCACACAGTCAAAACATGGAAAGCAGAGGCAAAAAAGACAGGGGAGGCCACGCCAAGATGCCAGGTCTAACATCCTCCATTTGCATAGTGTACTTTTTTATTGAAGATGATTTGATTTGAAGTGTATTTAAGCATTATTGTGTATTTATACAGAAGAAATTTCTCAAACAATGAAAAAGTAATGTTCAGCGTTCCCGTGGATTCTCTTGCCTGTGACATGTATGTTACAACAAATTGCTATATTTTGGCCCACTTATAAGACGTTTGTTGTAATTATGGTAGTCTGCTGTGCAGAATCTCTTCTCCTAAAGACACATTCAATCCACTACAAGCCCACCAACAGTGACAAAGTCTGTGGAATAGTGCTCTCATTGATATACTTCTGTGGTTTATCTACCACTTCCTCCACTTATACACTTGAATCAAAAAAATAGATCTTCACATTGTGACATTTGGCCATGTGCTTGGTTATGCAGAACTTTGCGGAGGATGGGCATGTTTTGTGTCAATTTAATTTGAAAAAGACCTTACACATATTCCAGACACATTTTACAGATTCAAAAGAATGTCAAAGGTAGAATCCCAATGAGGCAGTTCCTTAAATATTAATGATTCGGATGCATTTTTTGCAAGTTTGTTATGCATTCATTGTAGCTTAGTCATATAGACCAACTGCACATGCACATGAGCTTTATTTTTGAGAAGATAATTGTAATCTCTTTTGGCCCTTGTGATTTCTTATCCCAATAGAGTAGCCAAACACTGGAGTGGTGATAGAAGTAACCACTTCTCATCTCCCAATGTCAACCAACTATCTCAAACAGATGTCTCCACCTCAAATCATGCAATTAATCTCTAAATGTATATTCATGGTGGACAAACCTCCACCAGAGGATCCTCCTTCAAATGCTGCTTCCTCCACAAGTTAAAACATTTGTCTATCACCATACAGTTCTAACTAAGTGCCTAGCAAGTTGATTTAAAGGTTTACTTGAAGAATTCTTACCTGCCATTGTGGTGGATTTATCTTTACAGCTGCACTGGTACTTCAAATTCTGTCACAAGTTTAGAATGCCACCACAGAAGCATAGGACTCTTCATGGTTGGGTGATTCAAATGCCACCATCTCTGATGCAGTAACCCTGGTACTTTGACCAGATAAAGGTTGTGAACCAGAACAATGCCCATCAAGTAAGAGCTCATTGTCTACAGTTAAGCTAACTTATTTGTAGAGATCCAATTTTCTCATCATATTCTGTTTAAGGACTTACATCTTATGGTAACATTAGCTATAGCAACACATATTGAAACATATCAGCCCATATGCTCATGGGAGCCAGCCTATATTTGACCTAGTTCCTTAGCACCGCCACAGTAACAGCTTACCATCTGATTCAGAGCTGGGTAATAATGATGAATTCTATGATTTACATATTAATCACTGACTGTAGACCAGAATCCAACAGTGGAACTTCCTTTACTAGTAAGATGATGAAGAAAATTCTGCCAGTGAAATAGATTCTGGATTTAGTGCTTCCTCCAGACATCAGCAGTTTTTCCATTACCACCCACCACAGAATTAAGCCCTTCAAACTTTCTCTAAAATGCTCTTTGTTAGAAATCGGTTTTCTGGTTGCCAGAGGTATGCATCCTGGCCAAGCAGGAACCACAAACCTAGTCAGGGTAAGTCAGATACACACCATAAATCAACCTGTGCCCACCCTAGGGTAGCTTGCTTGGCACAGAGCAGGCAGTCTTCACTTAAGAAGCAGTGTGTAGAGTATGTGTGCAACACTTCAGAAAGTAAAACAGTAAAAAACCCACACAAAAAGACACCACACCTGGATCGAAAAATAGAGCTTGATTTTATGGACAAAACAAGACCAAAATAAGAAAAAAAGCCAATAAGTAGATGCCTAAATGTGATCAAAGATTAAAATGCAATATAGTGCTCAGAAGCATAAAGCGCCAACCAGGGCTATATGTTCAGGCTAAACCGTGGTAAATCCAAAAGTTCAGGCTGAACGCTATGGAGCTCAGGTCAGATACAGTCGCAGGGAAGCCCTGCTGAAGCTTTATCTTCTCAAAAGTTGAGCCAAGAGTCCTGTTCACAGGGAAGAAGTTTGCTTGGAGCAAGGAAAGCATCTCTTGTGTTGGTCCGTTGGTGTGAAGAGTTGGCAGGGCATTGCAGAGGGGCAGGCTGGAGCCTCATGAGTGGCAATACTTGCTGTGCAAAGAGATGATCTTGTGGTGGCTTGGGCTGATTCTGAAGTGAGCAAGCCCGTTTGAGGTGGCGAAGAGCACAAAGGCTTGATTTCAGGATGCAAAAAACACATCCAAGGACCCAGGCCTGGAGATACACCGCTTGGGGGTCAAGAGCTGCTTGAAGATGGGTCCAGGAGCTGCAGCAGGTGAGTTGGAAGTCTTTTGTGTCCCTGGGACTTCGGAAAAGAGGAGGCACATCAGAAAGCCCTCAAAGTCACTTTGGTTCTTGGATGTAGCTATGCAGGTCCAGTCCTTCTCACTGACAGACAGGAGCGTGGCATGCAGCAGGTCAGCTCAGCAAAGCAGGTGTGCAGCAAAGTAGCAGCTCAGGAGAGTGGCAATCCTTGTAACATACAAAAGGAAAAGGTGGAAGATGCCACAGCGCTCGCACAACAACACAGGTTTTATAGCAATGTCCATAAACAGCAATCTTTAAGCACAACCAATAATTGAAATATAGTGGGTGCCAAGCTGGCCAGGCACCTGCCACAACAGGTGTCAAAAACCGCTTACTGGAAACCAGTCAATGGTTGCATAAACTATGTCAACAAAAAGCCAGGGCACACCAAAGCAAACTCCGTGTGGTTGATCCAAGTGGTCATTCAAGCAAAGTCTAAGTCCAAAGAACAGGTGAAACTGGACATTTATTGGCAGATGAAAAGGTGTGGTCAATATTCTGGTCAAAGACCACATATAACACAAACAATCCAAACAGCCAACAGCCGACACGTGTTTCGTCTCCTAGGCTTTGTCAAGGCTGTGGGATAGATATACAATATGTACATGTTGGTAAAATGAGACATTTACTTGTTCAATATCCACACACACTATCTATTTAAATTCAAGACGACCAAAACATCTACTCCGGTGTGACTATGTATCTGACATAAACAGATAATATTCATATACATGTGTTTAAACTAGTAAATTATCCCTTGAACAGAGTTCAAGGGATGCGCACCGTGCGTAATCATCAAAGCACGAAGGAAAAAGTGCAAAGTGTAAGGACAAGAGAAGGTGAAATATTATAAAAGCAACACAAGACCTAACACCGTGAAATGAGAGTGCACTAATATGAAAAATGCATACAGTGAAGAGGTAAACAGTAGAAGAAAGTTAATTAGGTGTTCTATGTAACAACCTAATCTATCAAATTATAAAATTTATTTTGCAAAATCCATAACATCAACAAACAACAGCACTACAAAATACATGAATACATCGTTGAAATACACATTATTCAAAAAAATATTAAAGACATCTCCCATCTAGTTTTTTACATTGCCAAGCAATCTGCCTCTCTTCCATTGAATAACTACACATAACAATGTAATTGTTTTATCTTAGCTTGTTTTTCATTATCCATCTCAAAGCCCTCCAAATTTAATTTGCAGCACAAACTGAGCCGACACAGCTACACAATCTTTGACAGGTTTATCCCCTCATTTCTTGAACAAATCACACTGCTTGATACGAAGGACTTGTGTTATCAAATCAAAAATTCCCTATGAGTACCCGAGAAGACAGAAATGCTAATCATTTTTCTACCCCACACTCTAAAGTACAGTCACATAATCGATTGTTTCCAATTCTGGGTGAAATTCCTAACGAGAGAATGCCTAGCCTACATTTGACATACCTTCCCTCCCGTTGTTATTATCTTCCTAACGGTTATTTTCCACTTATCTTTAGTGTGATCCCTAACTTCTTATGCAGTCTCGGCTTTCTGCACTTTGAAGGGGCGATGAGGCGTGAGGAGGGGAGAGAGAGAACAAAAACATTCAACTCTGAAATAAAATAAAACAATAAAAACTTACCGCTGTGCCGCCACTCCTGCTTCTTCTCAGCAGCATAGGCTCCCAGCCTGCCCTGCAGCCAATCCTGACGCTGCTCATAGCAGCTTTAGGATTGGCTGGGAGAGCCCAGCCAGGGCCCTCCCAAGCAGACTGGGAGTCTGCGCCTGCTCTCTCCAGCCCGGCAACACAGTGCTATGCTGGAGAGAGTACAGTGCGCATATGTGTTCGGCCGGCCTGAGACAGCTGGCCAAGCACACAGTGCGCTCCCCTCATCCCGGTCATCCCACATGACCCTGTCCCTTTCACAACAAAAGGATAATAAACATAGTTTATTATCCTTTCGTTGTAAAAGGTTTGCAGCTTCTGCTGCTCACGGGGAGAGAGATGCCCCTCCACCATAGAGGAGGAGCCACCATGGCCCTTATGCCAAATGAGGATTCATGAGAGAGGAAGGGGCTTGCTTTTTGTTTCAACCATCATACCTGCTTTTTTTACCATGTTGTCTCGAGATGTCCCTGTTAATGTTTGGTAATCCTCAACGCACCGCAGAGAGGATACAGCAAAGATTCCCAAGTCTTCCTTCTTAAAAGCTGATAGCTGGTCTGATATGTGAGAGAACATAAAAAGCAAGGATCCAAGCAGAAGCAGGATTCCCTCTGGCTTTTATTTACGCAGAAAGCAAGCAGCCATCTACTACTTTTTCCCCTGGTCTTTCTCAAGGTTAGTTATATTTCTAGGAGCTGGTGGTGGGAAGTTTTACTTATAGGACATACTAGTCAGTTATTGATAACAACTTCTAATCCAAGGCAATTCATATTTCCAGGCTCAACTAGCTACCTTTTCGGCAGTTTCCAGGGGTGGCTCCACCACAATGGCAGAGGGGCATCGCCCTCTGGCTACCAGCCAGGAGCTGTAAAATAAAACAATATTTCATTATGGTTTTATTTTACAGATGCTGACTCAGCCAGCAGCAAGTCCAGGGAGAGGTGGGACTGGACCATGGGAGGAGGGAGAGGGAAGTGGAGTCAGTGCACTTAAGTGCGTATGTTTGTTTGGCCTGCCATCTCTGGCCAGCCAAACACACATGCACACTTAGGTTTCTCCAACCCGAATGTGTTACACAACCAGGTTGGAGTAACTGCACAGGCTCTAGTGCGCTGTCTGAGCAGCAGAACAAACCACTCAGATCAATCCTGACACTGCTCTTATGCTAGGTTTAGCATGAGAGCAGTGCCAGGATTGTGGGGAGCCTGTTCTGGTGTCCCAGTGAATGCTGGGACACCAGAAGAGAAGAGGAGAAATGCAGCAGGCGACAGGAACAGTAAGTATTATTTTGTTTATTATTTTTTTTCCCTGTTTCTGCTGTCCCCCCTCTCCACCATCTTATTGAGATTTGCGTCGGCCGGCGCTGGCAGTTTCAGCATTTTTTCCAAACTTCAGACAAAAGCTTTCTCTGGAGATATACAAAAATAGCAAAATTTCACAGCTCGTTTGTGGAGCATATAATTTTCCCTCAGGGCTGTCCTACATGACATCACTTTCCCTGAAATCCACCCCAATCTGGATCTAATGTCAGTATTGCCAGCTGTAGGAAAGAAAGGGTGAATGGGGCCAAAGCTGCTTAATGGGCCTCCCGGATACAGTAGCAAAGTTTAGTAAATTCCAGTGTTTTATTTAAGAGTCTGCAGATATCTGTAGTAGTTCATTTTCCCAACTTATAAAAAATGACTATATGAAAAAAGCTTAGGTTGTTGGGTATTTCAGTGTGGTAACAAACAAATTGTTAGGCCTGCCCACTTTTTTACATTTCGCACCCAACCTTTGTGGGCTGCAAAACATTGTTTGTCAGTGACCTAGCTAATGTCCAAACTAAGCTTATGGCCTATGATCAGAGCAGCTTCTATGGCTAGGCTGAATGAATCGCCTTTACAAATACACAAGAGGGTGGTGTAAATGTACACTCCAGCCTACATGCAACAATTACATTTGATTCCACTGGCACATTTCTTGTGCCATGCTACTGTAGCATTACTTAAAATGTATATATGTCAATCAGGGTTAGCTAATTTTATACCATTTTCGGTGTAAGAAAACCTCTAATTGGAGGTTGGAGGTTGGATGTCGTCTTGCAGTGCTCTGAGCCAAAATGACAGCAGGACCTAGTCCAAACTACATCATCACATAAAATAATACTTTCCACACAGTAACTATTTGCATTGTTTTGTGAGATTGAATCACTAATAGATGCCAAAATGGATAACGTTTGTTTAATTCTTTCTCAAAAGATGTTTTCTATCTTTTTCAGAAATACTCCGTTAGACCTGGCCCTTTCTGCTGAGTCATCCCCACACTTTTTACCTTCCTCCTATTTTTGCTGAATTCATTTTTGTTGACCTTAGGTCTCTGTGCACTTTACCAGTGCTAACCAGCGCTAAAGTGTTTGTGCTCTCTCCTTAAAACATGATAGCAATGGAGTTGTCTTGTTACATTTTATATGTGTACTTTTATATGGGAAGAGTTAACCCCTTGAAGATTAGTGTTGCTGGGATCCTAATTTAAAATCCAAACTTATGGTGAAGTTGGATTTCATGAAAACACAATTTTTTGAAAGCTGGCATATTCTTGCCTTAGCCATTTGGTGCCTGCAGCCTGCCTGGGTTACTTGACTGCGTGTAGATACCAGTTGAACTTTGTGTATTCCTCTTAGAGAGCCACATACAATGGGGACCTAGTTGTGACTGAATGGGCTATTACAGGAAGGATGGAAGGAAGGAGCTGGGCCCAGCCTCACTTACACCAGAATAGGCGTGTGTTACCTGTCTCCACACCAAGGGCTGTGTACCACCTGTTTTTAATCTGGAGCCACGGCAGGAAAGTCATCTTTGCACGTCAAAGGCATGTCTCTAGAAGCTTCTCCCCATTTCAAAGGCACAAATGTACATAAAAGGGGAACCTCAGACACAAACACTTCAGGATACTTCTGGACCTGTGGGTACTCTGTCAGGCAGTTTTCTGCTGTGCTGCTGAAGGACTGACATTATGCTGGATTGCACTCTGCTGCACTCCTGCTTTGCTATGCTGACCTATTGCTAGCTGCTCTCTTGCCTCGGTGAGAAGGACTGGACCTGCATCTCTTGAATACAGAAGCCGGAGTGACTCCAAGGGCTAATTGGCTGGACCCCTGATCTGAAGTCTCAGGGACATACCAGACCTTTAGCCACCCTGCCATCTGTGAGTCTACCCTGCCAAGTGGTGACATACCAGTCCTGCACCTTTGGAAGTAAGCCTAAGGTGCTCGCCAGTGGAACCAAAGCCTTGGCTGAGCTGCACATCACCAAGCAGAAGCAAAGCATCACCGTTGCTAAGTGGATTGGACCAGTCGCAAAATACTTGCATCGCTGCCACACCCTGTATCTTGCGTCTGACGCATCACCTTCGGGACCACCGCTGCGCAAGTTTTCTCTGTAGTAGATCCTCATATCTCTTGTTGATGGCAGCCTCAGCGATGATGTTGAACATCCGCATCGCTGCTTCACTGCTCCTCAGAAATGATGCATCACCTCAACTGCGCATAGCATCCCTGACACCTGCCTTCATATCGCAAGCTGCATTGATGGGATCCTCAACATCAACCCAAGGAGATTACACACCACAGCCTTTCCACGTCTCAGAACAAACACATTTCCTCAGTTACATGGCACATGGCTCGGATCCACTCAATATGCTGCAACCAGGATTTAAGGTATGCTGCGCAGCTGGCCTAATTGAGTCCCTGTAGCCAGCACGTGATCCATCCCTGTTAGCCTGAACTTGGAACTTTGTCCCAGTCAGGCACGACCAGCTATTTCCAATAGTGCTTTGTTCTTTTTGGTGCAATTTTTACTTAAAACTTTAAAATTCAATATTTCAGGTTCTACTAATTAGGTTTTTGTCATGCTTGGTCTTGTTTTATTTATTAAACCCCGCTCTTTTTTCATAACTGTGTTGAGGGCTTCTTTTGTGGTGTGTTTTCGCTGTACTACTGTTTGAAGTGTTGCACAAATACTTTACACATTGCCTCTAAGCTAAGCCTGACTGTTCTGTGTCAAACTTCCAGGGAGTCAAGCAGGTTTGCTTGTGTCTTATCCTGACAAGAATTGTGGTTGCTACCTGTCCATTGTTCATACCCCAGTCAGCCAACAACCCAATTCCTTACCCTCCAGCAAGCCTATACTGTGAATTCTAAAAAGAAAACAGGATAATAGGAACTGTTGACCAAAATGTGTATTAGCAATGTATAGCATCTTGCACTCTTATGACTTCCTGCATTCACCAAGGTTCTAATCAGACCCACGCCGTTGGGTGTTTTGCCTGTTGGTTCTATTAAATGCTCTAACCCTTTCTGGGAAATCACAATTCTCCATGAGGTCATTCCTAAAGGCACATCACCGATCCTTTCATTACATTATTGATGGTTTGTTACAGATGGCCGGACACTGTAATAGAGTGTCCAGTCCATGTAAATCTACCAGTTAACCATTACTTGCCTGGCAATGTGAAGATGAGGTTGCTTATATGGCAATGACAGATATGTTATTTGTAAAGGCCCATCTAACGGTAATTCAGAGATTGACGAATAATTGTATCTATGTGATAAATGCACATAGGTAGAAATTCTCTTTGATAACAAACTGACATTGAGTTCTAGAATTACTCCAAAGTAGATTGTTGCATTCTCAGTTTGGGGCAGTTTATTTCAACTTGAAGCAATGCGAAAGAGCTTCAATGAGTTCTTATGTACAAGCAAAAGACAGAAAATTCCTACCTTGCTCCCTCATGATATTCGGTGTGGATACCGACTATAATTTAGAAAAGAAAAAAGGCCCAACCTGAAAATGAGCCCTGATCACAAGAATGTCGACTCATTTGAAATGATAAATATATAACTGAGATTGTTTTCTTTCGACTGTAATTGTACGGGATGTAATTATTCGTGTACTATTTATGTAAAGCGTCATAACCATATGTGGAGCGTAGAAGCGTATTTTGTGTGGTGGTGTGTGTGTGTCAGCTATTCTGTACAATCATGTGTTTCCTACACTTTGTACCAGTTATGAATTTTGCTGACAAAACTTTAGGTGGCCTGCTTCACGCAGATGTGTGGATGCATAAATCCAATGAGTGGGATGTGTGCATCTTGGTCAGAGATTGATGAGCTCTGTTTGGTCAACTAAATATCTCTGATAGCTGGTATAGCTTCTTCTAACACAGTATTAGTATGTGCCCATCTGTGCACTGCATTTCAATGTGCAATATTTTAGTTGTTTTTAGAGCTTTATGTGATATATGCGATAACAATGATAGACATACATATGGTATGTGAAGAGAAAGCATCAGCCATTGGGGTGCTAATGAAGGACTCTCATTGTGCATGAACACTTTTACTTTGTTGCAAATGTACTGTCTTCAAGGAGACTTTGTACATTTTCGATCATTAATGTTCTATTGGTGCCAACTATCTTGAATAACATTCGTTATGGCAATGTTTTCTTTTGCAATTCTGCCTTTACGTCAGCTGCAGTTGTAATTTGCAATCAATTTCACCCGATATTTCAAGGAAAATGTTTTTTTTCTGTTTACGAAATCAAAAGAGCAATTGTACCTGCTGTTGAGATCAGTATGCATGAAGAATAATATGATACAACCTGAAATAGTGAGCTTATAAGCAAAGGCCACTGCACTCACATGTCAGAGGGGCATGTGAGAGTAAAAACATGCATTTCATTTAAATATCGTTCGGTCAGACATTGGATAATATGGGGCACCAGACCAACAAGGAGTGCCAAGATGCTGGTAGAATGACATTTCTACTTTAAAGTTGTTGTGTAAAATCCAAATACTTATCGAGTCCCAATCTGTGAAACTTTTAGTCTACTGCCACGGGCAAATAGTGATGCAATTTCAATCTGTTCGTGACAGTGATGATTTAGAATAAAGTAGATTGCATTAATCTTCTGAGGGCATAATCCCACACCACAAGCATAACGGAGTACAATTTCACATCACTGGCACAAAAAGAAAAGAAAGATAGGTGTGGCTGTACTAACATGATCCTGGTGAGGTAATGGGAGAATTATGAAGAGGCTGAGCTTTAGAGCATTTATTAAATACTTTTTTAACCCGGAAACAATCATTCGTTTGTGCAGCAGATTTTTTATATTTTAATAAGGAATTTTGTGCCAGCTTGACTTTAAAATGACTGCCATATTATGGTGTCCCAGATAAAAAACAGCATCACCTCAAGATGACTTTTACCTGAGGTGTCACGAGATATATCACAAAATATCTTGAGACTTTGAGTCTGGGCATTCCAACCCTACATGAACTTCGTTCTGTACCTGAGTACATAGCTTGAACATATTTTTAAACTCATTCTGTTTCGCTTCTCATTACTCCAAGCCATTTGGTTATAGTTCCCCTGTGCATCTCCTCCTCCTTGCTCCGTTCCAAACCTCTCTTTTTCCCTTGATGCAACACCATGTGTTATGGCTTGTACAACTTTCTTAGTCATCAACGAAACAAGTGGCTTCTATGACCAGTAGAAAGAAATGGCATTGTATCTACTTTGGGCAATATGGAAGAATCAGGTATTACTTTGCCTTTTTTTTTTAAGTCAGTCATGCTTCAATTTTAAGGTCAGAGTAGCGGTGTTGTTGGATGGACATCACTATATATTAATTTGAGTTAGCCGTTCTGATTGAATATGGCTACTGGTAGCTGTTCATGTAGTCTCATATTTTAACAATAGAGAATTTACCTTTAAAAGGTAAAGATGGTCAAATTATTCCTTACATAGCTAGAGTGTTTGCTGTCCGTCTGCTCTCTGTCTCGATTAATCTGCTTTGTCTTTACCTGCAGCTCTCTGTGTTGTCTGTCAGCTTCCATCAAAATTGTAGCAGTCCTCATCAGGAACTCTCAGGGATGGGCTGCGTTAGACTTGGCATGGTCTCCCCTATCATTATGCCTCTGTTTCCCAGGTTGTTGATGTGTGCTGGACTCTGCTTTTGCTGTTTTTGATACTCTGGGCACTTTACCATGATTGACATATTTGATTTACTATTAAGTCCCTAGTACAGTGCACTAGAGGTGCCAAGGGCCTGTAAATAATATGCTACTAGTGGGCCTGCAGCACTGGTTGTGCCACCCACATAAGTGCACTAGAGGTGCCCAGGGCCTGTAAATCAAATGCTACTAATGGGCCTGAAGCACTGCTTGTGCCACCCCCACAAGTAGCCTTATAAACATGGCTCACTGCAGTGTCTGTGTGTGCAGTTTTAAACTGTCAATTCGACTTGGCAAGTGTACCCACTTGTACCCACTTGCCAGGTCTAAACATTCCCTTTTTATACATGTAAGGCAACCCTAAGGTAAGCCCTAGGTACCCCCATGGGCAGTGTGCAGTTTATGCCAAAGGTGGGACATGTACTTATGTGTTTTATGTGTCCTGACAGTGAAACACTGCCAAATTCGTTTTCACTGTTGCAAGGCCTATTTCTCCCATAGGTTAACATGGGGGCTGCCTTCAAATAGTATGAAAGCGTAGATTCCCTTTGGGAGAAGATAGACATGTGGAGTTTGGGATCTCTAAACTCAACAATGTAAAAATACATCTTTTAGTAAAGTTTGCTTTTAGATTGTGTATTTGAAAATGTCACTTTTAGAAAGTAGGCATTTTCTTGCTTAACCCATTCAGTGACTCTGCTTGTTTGTGGATTCCATGTCTAGGTCAGTTTGACAGTTGGGCTGTTTGCACCTCTCCTCTAGACAGTGACACAACTGGAGATGGGGTGTAGTAAGTGTGTCCTGATGAGCTATCTGGGCTGAGGAGAGTGATGGAGTGGTCACTTACATCTGATAGGGCTGTGCCTGCCCTCACACAATGCAGTCTCCAACCCCCTGGTGTGTGTCTTGGGCCTGGCCTGGACAAGGGAGGATCTTGAAAATAACAGAGACTTTGCTTTTAAGTAGGCCTACTTCAAAGAAACGGGTATGAGAAGAGTACCCAAAACCCCTGAAAATTAGATCATTTATGGAATCAAGAGGAACCTCTGCCAAGGAGAAGAGCTGAAGGGCTGAGGAGGGATTGCTGCCCCTGCCTGTGACTGTGCTTTGTTGGGCTATCCTGCAGTTGCTACTACTGCCTGTGAGAGGGGGCAAAGACCGGACTTTGTTGTGCATTTCTGCTTGAAAAGAATCTCTAAAGGCTTGAACTGAGCTTGCCTCCTGCTGTTGAAGTGATAGGGCCATCAAAGACTTCCCCTGCCAAGTGGTGCCCTATTCAGTTCCCTGGGCCCTTGAGAGGTGAAGCTGGCAGCTAAGACCTGAAAATCCACACAAAGACTGCTGTGTGGGGAAACTTTCGACGCATCACCTGCCTCATGGCGGATAAATGATGCGCTGTCTGCCTCCGGCTAAAATCAATGCTCCACCTGCATCGCGGCTGGAAGATCAATGCAACATGGCTGGAAAAGGACACGAAACACCCACAGCGGCTGTTGTTAATGATGCAAGCCCTCACGCAGCGCAACAGGGTTTCCTGACACCGTGCGACCAGATTTCAATCGTTGAGGGTGGAAAATTAACGCAAAGCCTGCCCGGACCTGAGGTGCCCATCGATCTCTTGTGGGAGAGAAGAAACAACGCACTCCGATCTGACCGACAGAGGAACGACATACATTCTCGCCTGTGGGTGACAAATCAACACATCGTTGCCCATTTTCAATGCACGCTCGCCTATGCAGCTTTATTTTGACGCTACACTAGTACTTTTGTGCGGTAACAGCACTCTCACTGTTTTCTAAGGATTACGGCCCTCATTATGACATTCCCACTTACCACCATGCTGACTGCTAGCAACATACCGCCAGCGCGGCGGATATCTGCTCACAGAAACATAACCTGACTTACTATTCATGACTATTCATGACGGAATCATGGTAGGGAGATGACATGGTCCTAGTGTTGCACAAAGCCCTTCCCCCGGACTATCAAACCATCACACAAAACCGTATAGGCAACAGAGGAGGTGGACTAGCTATAATATTCAAACAGGCAATAAATCTCAGTAAAACAGACATCATTTCCATACAAGGTTGTGAAGCCCTCTTCACCAAATGTCACCCTACTCCAACTTCTTCCTGTAACTTTCTCCTCCTTTACAGACCTCCACCTAGCAACTCAACATTCCCAGATGCTTTTCTAGATACAGTCTCAAACCTTATCACATTATACTCAAACCTATGCATTCTTAGGGACCTAAACATTTGGTTTGACAAACCCAATATGCCCCATCCAAAAGCTATCGCCACTGGCCTAGTCGCATTGAACCTACATCAGTTTGTACACAATCCCACACACATCCCTGGACACATCTTAGCTGTAATTTTTGCTAAGCCGGATCTAGTTACCGTTCATAGCATCACGCCAATCACATGGTCATACCACCATTTGATAACTTTCCGACATAAAACTCCACAAATCAACACACCCCACAACTACTTACATACATGCACCTATCAACCTTGGAGCAAACTCAATTTTGATGACTTAGAAACACTAACAGCCAACACAGATTTAGATACAATTAATTCTGTTCCAAAACTTTATGAGTGGCTACAGGAAGCTTTTGATATCCTAATACCACTCAGAAAAACTAAACACGACAAAAGAAAACCAACACCTTGGAGAAACACAGAACTTGAAAATATAAACCAACAAATCAGAAGGTTGCAGCAGTCCTGGCTCAAAACAAACAACAATCAAGACAAACTGCAGCTACACAAACTTAACAGAATATATAAATCATCAATCAAAAAAGCTCAAAAAAGGTACTACTCACACAGAATTCAAAATGCTAAATCTGCAACCAAAGAATTTTATAAAATTCTCAATGAATTTCGAAAACCTACATGTATGGAAGGAAGTCATCCCACTACTCAAGATTTCACAAACAAACTGGCAACTCATTACACAACCATAGCAGACACATCGGACTCCTATTTGAAACAGAAGAAAACCATCAGCACCAACACCTTTCCTAGAATACCCTCTAAGAATAAAACAACCCAGCCTCAACAGTCCTTCAAACAAATAGCCCAAGGTGAATTTATGGATGTGTGCAAAGCTAGAAGACCTTCCGGTTGCCCTTCTGACCCTTGTCCACCACACATCTTCAAGAACATTCTTTTATCTACTTCTGCTGCCACACCTGTAAAAAGAATCATCAACAACTCTTTAACTACAGGAACTTTTCCTGTAGACCTGAAAAAGACATACATAGGACCGTTATTAAACCAAATAAACCTAGACCTGCAAGACCCCAACAACTGCATACCAATCACAAATGGACCTTTCCTGGGCAAACGGATAGAAATAGCAGCATTCGCCCAGATGTCACAATTCATTTAAGACAATTCTATACTTTCAGACTTCCAAACTGGATTCCGCCCAGGAAGAGACACTGAATCGGCACTCAAAGCAATCTGGGATAATCTTAAAAACACAGTTGACCACAATGGAGTTGCTGCACTACTTCTCTTGGACCTCCCGACAGCTTTTGATACGGTTGACCATGACACCCTAATTCAAAGCCTCCACGGAGCCGGCATAGAAGGGACTGCTCTCGACTGGATTATATCCTACCTTCAAAAAAGATCTAACATCATCTATTCTTCCCCCTTCTTGTCCAAACCCTACCTCACAAAAGCAGCCGTCCCCCAAGAATCAATCATCTCACCTTTGCTTTTCATCTACATGATATCATTACCAGAACTGATCAATGATTTTCAACTCACATGCTACAACTATGCAGATGACACACAAATACTACTAAAATTAGAATGCCTTAAAAACATTGAAAACTCAGAAATCTTCAGTTGCCTCAGAGCCATTGATCAGTGGATGACCTGGAGCCATCTCAAACTAAATGCCTCCAAAACAGAAATACTCATATGCGGTGACTGGAAACGTTATGACCCACTGTGCGTCTGGCCTGACGATTTCGGACCACCTCCTCAATTATCCAAGGAAGTTAAAAACCTTGGAATCACCATGGACTCCAAGTTAACTATGAATGCCCAAGGAGACAAATTAGCAGGAGCAAGCTTCATCACCTTGAAGACTCTACAACGCATCTTCCCCCACCGCGGTTTTCAACACAAGGTGCAAGCTACTATCTCGCTTGAACTATCCAAACTGGATTATACCAATTTTCTCTACCTTGGATCATGTCTATCTATTATGAAAAAACTACAACATATTCAGAACTCCGCAGCCAGGCTACTATTACATGTAAAGCCACAAGCCCACATCTCCTCTACCTTGAGAGCACTATACCCGTTTCCAAAAGATGCACCTTCAAGGTGCTTTGTATCTCCCACAAAGCTGTACATGGAACAGGACCGCTTTTTATCAGAAACAAAATAACCAAATACATTCAACAAAGAAACCCCCGCTCAAGATTGGCACCCCGCCTTAGAACACCACCATACAAGAAAAAGACTATAGGTGGTACATCCTTCTCCGTTCAAGCAGCCAAACTATGTAATTAATTTCCCCCAACTATAAGATCCACAGATAACTATCTTGCATTCAGAAAACTACTCAAAAGTTGGCTCTTTCCTTCATAACCACCACATTCAAACAGTTATGGACTGCATATGCATTTGTTGATAAATATTTTTTTCTGATTATGTGTATATTCTAGTTATATATAGTTCTTTAGAGAATATGTATTGCTACTGTGCCATAACAGTAAACTAAACACACACTCTTTAAATCTATTTACTAATGTATATTTACTCATGGTTTGAATATGTATATGTATGTACATATATGTGTGCATATGTGTGTGTACTCATGTGTGTATGTATGTATGTGTGTGTATATATATATATATATATATATATGTATGTTATTCTATGCTTAACATGTTCATAGGTCATTGCATAACACCTAGATAACTTGTTATACTAGATACTTATGAATCCCTGCTCTCATCTTATATCACACTTGTCTACCCATCACCACGTCATGTCACTATCAATCTATCCTCCATTCCCACTCTGACTCATCCCAAATCCATTCTACTACTTTCATCTCCTAAATAACTCTGCCTAAGCTCTTCCCTCCTCTTCCACATCTAACTAACCCAAACCTCACTTTACTACCATGATCTCCCAAACAACCCTACTATATTCTCCCTCATTTATCTCACCCTGCTACTATGATCTCCATAATTCTTTCCACAGACTCTTCCCTCCTCCATCCCACCTTTACTCATCCCAAGACTAAATCCTATTACCATAAACTCCAAATTAACACTTCTGGACTCTTCCCTCCTCCAACCCTCCATTAATCCAGTCTCTCTAACTAACAAACTTACATATCCGCGGCTGAAATTAACTCATAATAATACTAAAAGTGTACTCATATTTCCTTATACTAATCCACCACTAATTCCTTTTGGGTTCCAGAGTAGCGTGCTACTCACCGAAAAGCGATTTGACGCCTTGTCAGGGGTAGTAAGCACTATATAACTACTATTACTGTACAATACTATTACAATACAATATTATGACACACACACACCAATCTGTCACTATTCAGCCACAGACACAACTCCGCCACACCAAAGGTCAGTGATAAACTGGCGGTATCAAAACCCACACTGTTACGCCAACAGAACTACACACACCACATTATGAACCACGAATCACCATGGCTGACATTCAATAGCGGTAAACCATTGGCAGTACATACCTCCGTGCTCAAAATACACACACATATACAAATCAACATCACATTGGACAATTCAAACTACACACACCTGACACCCATTCACACACCACACACACCCACTCACACCACTATAAAACACACACCCACCGTACCCACAACCCTTAACCATTACAAACAATTGCCACAAGCTAGACACCACGACCACAGACAAGACCAGTGACACACACCACCATAACCTATACACCACCCACGCACCTCACAACTCACACCCCAACACATCACCCTACACACCTTCACCCACACTACTCACACAACACCCATGGCACCACAACGACACCCCAGATTTTCTGAGGAGGAATTAAGGGTCATGATGGAGAAAATCATCCAGGTAGAGCCACAGCGTTTGTGAGCACAGGTGCCACAGATATCCATTGCTAGGAAGATGGAGCTATGACAGAGGATTGTGGACAGGGTCAACACCGTGGGACAGTACCCAAGAACAAGGGATGATATTAGGAAGAGGTGGAATGACCTACGGGGGAAGGTACATGCCATTGCAGCAAGGCACCAACTCGCTGTACCGAGGACTGGCAGTGGACCCCCACCTCCTCCCCCACATTAACAACACGGGAGGAGCAAGTCTTTGCAATCATGCATCCTGAGGGCCTGGCAGGAGTAGGTGGAGGACTGGACTCTGGTAAGTGAACTCTCTGGTTCTATCACCCCCCTACCTGCATGCCATCACATACCCCCACCCTCACCCTCACTCCTATCATTCCACTACTTCCCACACATCCCACCATCATAACTCACTCATTCCAATGCCAAGTCCTGCATGTCATACCAATGCATGGACACTACTCACAGACCTGCATAGACACCTATCACCAAAGCATGCACACTAGAGAGAACTAATCATCCCACCATACACCAAAGTGCACAAGTGAAAGCTACCAGGGACACCCACCCATGCACAATGTCACACACAGAAACAATAACAATGCATTTGCATCCCCACTGGTATCTTGCCAATGTCAGCAGAGAAGAGGTGCAGCACTATCCAGTCCCCCCACAGAAGAGGCCCACAGTGATGACAGTGACTGTGTTCACCTGGATCTGGATAACCAACCTGGCCCATCAGGGTCCTCTGGACAGTTGCTTACCCAGGCACAAACCCACACCACCACAGAGCCTCCCCCTCAGGAAACACCACCACAGCACCCACCCAGCGCACCCATACATCGGTCCCCAGGACACGTCAATCAGCAGTGTGTCCACCTCTACAGGGACCTCATGGCACCCCTCATACCTAAGACAATCAGGGACATGGGGTCAGTGGCAGTTGGCACACCATTCAGGGGAGAGAGGCACAGGACAACCGGGAAGCTGGGAGGACTGCTGTGCACCAGGGGGAGGACAACCCCAGGGAACCGACTCTCCAGTATGCCCTCACTGAGACCCTGGTCTCCATTGCATGGGTGTTGGCAGACATGGCCAACATTATGAGGGAGGCAGTCTTACAACAGCTGGCCCCTGTCACTAGCCAGACTACTTAACAGCCCTCCACCTCCACTGCCGCTAGTGGACAGGAGGCCCCGCCATAGGACCAACAGGTCACCAGCACCCCTCCCCCTGAAGAAGGAGAACCACCCTGCAAATGTTCCCTGTGATCCAGGCAGAAGCCGGAGACTATTGCCAAGACCTCCACCAGGAAATGAGACTCTCCTGATTGTCACCCTTGTGTCACACTCTGTCACCCTGTCCACCTTGAACTGCCATTGCTCCCCTTCCTATGTCCCCTTGGACAATGCACCTGCGCTACAAATAGACTGGAACTATACACTGGACTTTCCTCCATCATCATCCCAGCCCATTGCACTTCCCCCTTTTCTTCTTAGCACTGCAATAAACACACTTAGATAAAATACAAGCATGGAGTATGTCAAATGATTTAAGTATGTATACGTTTAACAAGGTTTTAATACTGAAATTCAACTGAACAGTAATGTTCACATAGGAAAGACCTGTAGTTGGCTGCAGTAAACAGACCAGGAGCGATAGTGAGGCACCACCATCTGCAAAAAGAGTTGCCAAAGGGTAAATTGAGTGGCCATAGAAGTGGGAAATAACAGCCTACCAGTGACAATGCTAAACAAAAAAATTACTATGAAATGTGAAGTTACACTGTCTTACCTGTGTGTCATTGGAAGTATTGTCTAATCACTGCAGTTCTGTTGTCCTCATCCTCATCGGAAATGGAGCACAGATAGCATCTGCACAAGAGGGGGGATCCCAGGCAGATATAAGGTCAGGCTCCAGTTGGGCACACAGCTCTGTGATTGTGGCCCTGTCAAGTTTGTAGGTGAGGATAATGTGCCTGTCCTCCATTGTTGCCAAGTCTACCAGGGGTCTGTACATGGGGGTATGTCTCCATCTCCTATTCATCCACAGCAGTTGCAATCTATGGGGCAAAAGAGTGAGGAGCCAGTCATAAACTGTACATTGTAGCCACAAAAGTACAATGCATGATTTGAAATTGAGATGTATAAGTGGATTTGTCCTCTATGTACAATTGTGAACTGTGACGCAGTTTTAATCCAGGGCCTGCGGTCCCCCGCCTGAAATGGCATCCGGCTGTCCTGTGTGGAGGGGCACGTGGAAGGGAGGCAATTCCGCTTACGTTGTGCACCATTGCGGGAGGTGTCCGGGAACTGCTGTGCAATGCCTCATTGGATAATATTGGCCCCTATGAGATACAGTGGCCAATGGTGATGTACGTCGGCGGTGACGGTATGCACCGTTGAGGACATCACTGCCATATTCTATCTGTTCACTCACTTGCTACCTGATCTTCAACAGGAGAGGACCTATACTGCATGTGCTGCTGTGACCTGTGTCTGTAACCTACCATGGCCCGTGTGACTGGGGAAGGGGCCCCTGCCTTCACCTCGGTGGAGTTGGAGCGACTGGTTGATGGGGTCCTACTCCAGTACGCACTGCTATATGGGCCTCCAGACCAACAGGTGAGTACACTGTGAGCACGATGCATGGGGCATGAATGCATGGAGTGGTGTGCGTGAAGGCCTTGTGCAGTGGAGGGTTGGTGGATGTCCCCTGTGCGGCATGCAGCTTGTGTGCTGTGCAATGTCTGTGCAAATTGGGATGGGAAGGGGTCTGGTGGGCCATGAGTGTAACAGGCAGGACGGTGTATTTCCTCTGCAGGTCAGCACCCATCAAAAGAAGGGTATATGGCGTGCCATTGCCAAGGATGTGCAGACCCTGGGGGTCTAAGGCAGGTGGAGCACCCACTGTCTGAAACTGTGGGAGGACCTGAGACGCTGGGAACGGAAGACGGTGGAGGCCCAGCTGGGGATAGCTTCCCAATGAGGAAAGGGTACCCGTCAAACTCTGACCCCCCTGATGGCCCACATACTGGGGGTGGCCCATCCGGAGCTGAATGGGCACTTGAGGGCAACACAGTAGCCACAAGGGGGCGAGTACAGTGCCCATCATTACAACGCACGCCTGCTGGGGTGGTATCCGGGTGGGGGATGTGTGTTTGTGGGTGCCCCAGGCCAGGCCTGACATTGCAGAGTAGGTCCCATGTTGTGCAGGGTTCTGAAGTGATATTCCTCCTACCTAACAAGTAGGCATCGAGTACTGGGCAGGGCTGTGTGGGTCCCAGGTATGCTGCAGTTTGCGATATGTGTCCCACCCCATGCCCTGGTGACTAACATTGTTACTGGTAGTGCATTGCATAGTGCGTAGGGCTGTTCCCTGTGTGTGAGGGTGCTATGTATGCCAACAGTGGTGTTGGTGCAGCCACTGACCAAGTGTTTCCTTTGTCTCTTCCCCCCCCTTTTTGTTTTGTCATCCTGTCCTTATGTGCATTAGCATCATCTGGGGGAGGAGTAGAGGCACTGGCAATGGAGGGAGCTACATCCCACAGGACCCAGGAGGCAGAGTCCACCGACGCTGAGGGCACCAGTGGGACGTAAGGCGAGGGGAGCACCCTGGCGGAGACTGGAGGGGACAGTTCGGACACAGATACCTCCTCCGATGGGAGCTCCCTGGTGGTGGCAGACACCTCTGCCCACCCCAGCTACAGTTACAGCCGCCACCCTCTGTACCAGCACAGCCCTCCCAGCAGCCCCTCAGTGAGTTGCCTGTGCCCGCTCACCCAGGAGGGTGGGCATCTCCTTCGCCCAAGGCACCTCAGTCCCTGCCCCAGTTAGCCCTGATGCCCTGAGTGAGGAGGCTATTGACCTCCTGAGATTCATCTCTGTTGGGCAGTCAACCATTGTGAATGCCATCCAGGGGCTGGCAGCCCAAATGCAACAAACCAATGCATTCCTGGAGGGCATCCACACTGGCTTGGCAGCCTAAGAGAGATCAATACAGGCTCTGGCCTCCTCTCTGATGGCAGCCGTTGTCCCTGTTTCCACCCTCCCCCCTACAAATTCCTCAACCCAATCCCATTCTCTTCAACCCCAACCTATCCCAAGCACACAGGCAGACGAGCATGCACACAGGACAACACACAAGAATGGCACAGACAAACACAAGCACCACACATCATCCCTCAGGCACTCACACAAACACCATTCAGATGCAGACCTACCAATATCCACTGCCTCCACTGTGTCCCCCTCCTCCTCCTCCACCTCACCTCCAGTTCCATCTACACTCACACCTGCATGCACTACATCCTCATCTACTACTGCCATCACCAGCACACCTATCAGAACACACCTCACTGGCAGACAGCACCCCAGCAGCCATGCACACGTCCCCTGTGTCCTCTCACACTGTTTCTGTGCCTCCCTCTCCCAAGGTTCACAAACGCAAGCACTCAGACACCCAACAGCCACCCACCTCACAACAGCATCCAGCCCATGCACCTGCACCCAAACACAGCAGACAGACACCTCCTACAACCACTCCCTCTTCCTCCACTCCCAAGCCTTCTCTATCTCTCTGCCCCAAAGTCCCTAAGAAGTTTTTCCTCTCCACCATTGACCTTTTCCCTACCCCTACCCCTCCCCCATCCTTCAAGTCTGGACAAAGTGAGTAAAACCCAGGCAAGCACCTCAGCCACCCAATCCACTGGCCTAGTAGTGTCCACAGCAACTTGTGGTGGGAAAGGATCCAGGGCACCAGGCAGCCTCACGGAAATGGTGCCTGCCCCAAGTGCTGGCTGGAAGGGCAAGGAGCCATCCCCAGCCGCTGCCAGGAAGGGCAAGGGGCCTGCACCAGCTGCTGCCCTGAAGAGCAAGGAGCTATCGTCCGCTGCTTCCAGGAAGGACAAGGGGCCTGCTGCTGGGACTCAGTCAGAGCCCCCACCACCAACCATGGTGTTGCAGCTGTCCGAGGCTGCAGGGGATGGGCTGGAGCCTCCCCCCACCTCCATCACCAGCAACAGCAGCAGCACCACTGGGCAGCTGTCCGAGGCTGCAGGGGATGGGCTGGAGCCTCCCCCACCATCACCACCAGCAGCAGCACCAGTGGACAGCCATCCGAGGCTGCCGGGGCTGGGCAGGAGCTTCCCCTCACCACCAGCAGCAGCATCAGCACCACTACCACCACTAAGAAGCCGTCACCATCGGCAGACAGTCTGTAGTCCTGCATTCATGAGCTGTTGTGCGGCCTGGCCCCTGCTAACCCTGTAGGTATGACACCCACCTGAGAGACTGTGACCTTGCACTTCCCAAGAACTGCATCACGGGCTCGATGCCACCTTCAGAACCAGTGGTTATGACACCCACTAACCCCATCCTCCCCAGGATGAAGATCACAGGGCACCATGCCCCCTCCAGAACCAGTGGGGAAAACACCACTCACCTCATCCTCCCCAGGATGAAGATCACAGGGCACAATGCCCCCTCCAGAACCAGTGGGGAAAACACCACTCACCCCATCCTTCCCAGGATGAAGATCACAGGGCACGATGTTCCCTCCAGGACCAGTGGGTATGGCACCTACCCAAGAGACCGTGGCCTTGCAATCCCCAGGACCAAGCAGTGGGCAAATCACCCACTTGAGAGACTGTGGCATTGCACTCTTGATGACCGAAGAGTGGGCAAATCACCCACTTGAAAGACTGTGGCCTTGCATTCCCCAGAACCAAGCACAGGGCATGTTGCCCCCTCCAGGACCAGTGGTGTTGTACCTTCTGCTGGCTGAGGTGACCCCCTGTTCCACGTCCCCCTGAGGTGCCTGCCTATTTCGAACTGATGCCCCTGCAGTGTTCTCTCCATGTTGTTGCAGGAGACAAGGGGGCCTTGGACTTTGTCATTCAGCCCTGTGGCCCACGCACATTGAGGAATGGGCAGTGTGCCTTGATTTGTATATATGTATATACTTTTAGATTGGATGTAGGATTTTTGATGTATTTATATTATTACACTCACTTTCATCTATTCCTGTTGACCTTGAATTATTCCTGAGGGGTAAGGGGCAAATATGTTTTCTTACTGCATCTGATTGTGTGTATGGTGCTGGGGGTGTGTGTGTTGTGTGTGTGTGTCACTCTCGTTTTCCTCCCTCCTTCCTCTGTGTGCTAGGCGGCTGTACTCACTGTGGTCGTCTTCGCCATCGTTGGTGTTCATGGTGGAGCAGGACGTAGAAGATCACAGGAAATCTCTGCAGCTTAGTCTCCATGGCGGTGTGGCTGTTCCCTGAGTCTTCAATGATGAGTTGTTTCTCTTCTGTGCAGTGTTTCCACCAGGCTTTTGATGTTGTTGGTACCGCCCTGGAAAAGGTGGCAGATTGGATTGTCATTTCACAGTGGGCGGAACTTTGACTTCCACCTGGCTGTTGGCGGCTACTGCCGTGTTGGCTGTTGTTTCCGCCCTGGCGGTCGGTGTGGAAAAGTGGCTGTCTATCTGAGTTCTCACTGCCATGGTCATAGTTTGGCAGTAGCTACTGCCAGCCTGTTGGCGGTATTACCGCCACTTTATCACCGACCGCCACGGTTGTAATGAGGGCCTAAGACTCTTATTCTTTTTAAAATGTTGGCTTTATGTTGTTTTGGTCTTGTTTTGTTTAGACAAATATTATCTATTTTTCTAAACCTGTGTTGTGTCATTTTGTAGTGTTTTTACTGAGTTACTGTGTGTGTTGGTACAAATACTTTACACATTGCTTCTGAAGTTAAGTCAGCCTGCTCATGCCAAGCTACCAAGAGGGAAAGCGGGGGTTAACTCAGGGTGATTCTCCTTTTCCCTGACTAGTGTGAGGGTCCTTGCTTGGACAGGGGGTAATCTGACTGCCAACCAAAGACCCCATTTCTAACATTAGTGATCAGAGGGGGGATTGGACTAGTATTTGTACTTGACATACAGTGATTAAGTGTACACTACTGTTTTTAGTGCAGATCATTACGTGACCACATAATACTTGTCTTTGTGATTTTTGCTTTTTCTCTTTTTGGACTCTTGTTGTTCTACTTCCACATTTTTTGATGATCCCCTTATTGACTTTTGAACTTAATTGGGAACTCTTTTTCTGCCTTGGAACTTGGACTTTTGTTGACTCTCCATCATGTCTCAATCGTGAGATGCATCAGCTGGAGCTACTTTTGACTTATGGAAACTGGAGAGTTATACAGTTGATCAGTTGAGGCAGTTATTCAAAAATCTTGCTTGTCCCATTAAGGGCTCCACCAGAAAGGAGAAGCTGCAAAAGACACTGAGGGCCTGGGTGACAGCCCCAAAGCTGAGGGGCACACAGAGGAGGAGGAGGATGAGGGTAAGGAGGTGCAATCCATACACAATGGTATAGTGGGTGGGCATGTTATGTCCAAGGAGAGAGTCTCCCGGACAGGTAGCAGTGTGTCATCCAAGAGTCTGACTCCTGAAGAGTTATAGGACAGATAGGCAGAGAGGGCTCACCAGATGGAGTTTAGGATGCAAAGGGAGATGAAAGAGAGGAAGATGGCCATGGAGGAGAAGAAGTTACTGCTGGCTTATGAGCTCAGCTCGAGGGAGGTGGATCAGAGGAGCCAGTCCAGTAGGGATCGTGGCAGCAATATCACAGTACAGAGAGGAGGGTACGCATTCCTAAAGAGCTTGTAAAGGATTACAAAAGGGAGGATGACATATTCTTGTGGTTCAAGGGGTATGAGTCTGCTCATAAAGAGCTTGTGAATGATTACAAAAGGAAGGATGACATATTTTTGTGGTTCAAGGGGTATGAGTCTGCTCTCCATATGAATCTGGTCCCTGAAGCTCATTGGGGGTTTGGTCTGTGGAAGCACTTTGAGATAGAGGGGAGGGATACTCTGACATCCTTAGGGGATCCTCAGGGGCTCACCTACTCTAGCATGAAGGATGCCCTACTTACAAGGTATGGTCTCACCCCTGAGCAGAATAAGGACAAGTTTAGGGCCTATAAGAAGAAGGAATCCCAAACATGGTTGGAATGTGTTGATTCTTTTTGCACGTCACAGGATGGTTGGGTGAAGGGCAGTAAGGTGACAACGAATGAGGGGCTTTACAATTTAATTGCTTGGGAGCACTTGTATAGTTTATGTTTTCCAGAGCTGCAGCCAGTACCTAATTGACAGCAAGCTGACTAATCCCAGGAAGCTTGCACAGGAAGTGGACAGCTGGGAGAGCACCAGGATCCAGAAGAGGTATGGGGGAGACCATGCCAAGGGTGGGCAGGGTCCTTCTCAGAAGAAACCGCGCCCAGTGCCAGAACCCCTGGCTCCTGTCCCCCCACCCCCACCACACACATCTACACTATGGCGTCGCCACCCTCTGCGCCCTCAACACCGGCCCCTCTCCTGCCTGCCTTCAGGCCTCCTCGCAGACCACCTGCGAACCCTTCTCCTGCCGGAACTGCACCTTCACCAGCCTCAACGCCAATGACCCACCCACCAAGGCAGGATGCAACCATCGCAGATGTATCCTCCTCAACACCTGCTCTGTCCACAAGCATGCAGTAGAGCTATGGAATCTACTCGACTCAGCCTCCCCAGACGTTCCCTTCCTGACCGAGACCTGGATGAACCCCTTTTTAGCACCTGACATCGCCATAGCCTAAGACACCATCAGCACACCAAACTCCTGCACTTCCAAATCCACACTGACCCAAACACCACCTTCCAAGGGACCCTCATCTACAGGCCCCCCGGCCCACGACAGCTGTTCAGCGGCTCCATTACCGACATCATCATCAGCACGCTCTCGCATCCACTGACCACATACTCCTCGGAGACTTAAACTTCCACCTCGAGAACAGCAATGACAACAACACCACCACCCTGCTTGACAACCTCTCCAAGCTCAGCCTCAAAAGCTCATCACGACACCAACCCACTCTGCAGGACACACACTTGACCCTATTTTCACCACCAGTAATCACGTCTCCTTCAGCCATACCACCCAACTCCACTGAACAGATCACCACTACATCCACTTCTCCTTCAAGAAACCCACAACACATCACCACCCACAACGGATCCCCCACCGCAGTTGGAACAAGGTCACCGAAGACCAAGTTAATGCGACCTCTCCTGGAACCCACCCATTGACACCACCGACACTGATGCAGCTGCCCACAACTTCAGGCAATGGGTCAACACCTGTGCCAATACTCTCACCCCAATCAAGAATCCCTCCAATAGACCCACCGACAGAAAGGCCTTCTGGTTTACCACGACCTCCACGAATCTTAGCAAAGCTGCCAAGGACTCGAAAGAAAGTGGCCCCAAGATCAGACTCTGGACAACCACACAGCCTTCAAAAACACCATCCACAGACACCACCAACTCATCCGAGCCACCAAAAGAACCGCCTTCAAAGACCGAATCAGTAGCAAGTCACACAGCCACAAGGAGCTCTTCAACGTCGTGAAGGAACTCTCCAGCCCCAGCTCCAACGTCAACGACGTCCTGCCATCCCAAGACCTCTGCAAATCCCTAGCCTCCTACTCCCACCGCAAGATTGCAGACATCCACGACAGCTTTAGCACCCAGACCCCCTTGGCAACCACCAACACCACAGATTCACCTCTGACCAACCTCCTGCTCTCCTGGACCCCATCAACGACAACAACACCATTGAAATCATGAACACCATCCACTCTGGCTCTCCATCTGACCCCTGCCCTCACCACATCCTCAACAAAGCAAGCTCCGTCATCGCACCTCAACTATGGAAGATCATCAACAGCTCCTTCGAGTCCCCCACCTTCCAGGAGAGTTGGAAACACGGCGAGATCAACGCCCTCCTCAAAAAACCCAAGGCGGACCCAAAGGACCTCAAGAACTTCCTGCCTATCTCCCTGCTCCCCTTCCCGCCAAAAGTCATTGAGAAGCCAGTCAACAGACAACTAACCCTCTTCCTAGAGGAGAACCGCACCCTGGACCCTTCCCAATCCGGATTCTGCAGCAACCACAGCACTGAAACTGCCCTAATCACCGCCACCGATGACATCAGAACCAGACTGGACAGCAGCGAAACCGCAGCCCTCATCTTCCTGGACCTCTCAGCCACGTTCGACACCGTCTGCCACCACACCCTACGCTCATGCCTCAGCAATGCTGGAATCTGTGACAGAGCCCTGGACTGGGTCACCTCCTTTCTCACCGGTAGAACCCAGAGAGTCCGCCTCCCCTCATTCCGCTTGAAGGTCACCGAAATCATCTGCGACATACCCCAGGGTTCGTCCCTCAGCCCGACCCTCTTCAACGTCTACATGGCCCCTCTCGCTAACATCACCCGATCCCACCACCTCAACATCATCTCATACACCGACAACACCCAGCTGATCCTCTCCCTCACCAAGGCCTCCACCAAGATCTACCTCCACGATGGAATGAGACCATCACTGAATGGATGAAGAGCAGCTGCCTCAAACTCAATTTCGACAAGATGGAAGTCCTCATCTTCGGCTCCACCCCCTCCGCATGGGATGACTCCTGGTGGCCTGTCACACTCGGAAACGCTACAAATCAAATCAAATCATTAATATTTATAAAGCGTGCTACTCACCCGTGCGGGTCTCAAGGCACTAGGGGAGAAAAGGGGGGGGGGGTTACTGCTGCTCGAAGAGCCAGGTTTTTAGGAGTCTCCGGAATGCGGAGTGGTCCTGGGTGGTCCTGAGGCTGGTGGGGAGGGAGTTCCAGGTCCTGGCTGCCAGGAAGGAGATGGACCTCCCACCCGCCGTGGAGCGGCGGATGCGAGGGACGGCAGCGAGCCGAGGAACGGAGGAGACGGGTGGGGCATAGAAGCTGAGGCGACAGTTGAGGTAATCCGGTCCCTTGTTGTGGAGGGCTTTGTGTGCGTGGGTGAGAAGTCGGAAGGTGATCCTTTTGCTGACTGGGAGCCAATGCAGGTGTCTTAGGTGTGCGGAGATGTGGCTGTTGCGGGGTACGTCGAGGATGAGGCGGGCTGAGGCGTTTTGAATACGTTGCAGGCGTTTTTGGAGCTTGGCGGTGGTCCCAGCATAGAGGGTGTTGCCGTAGTCCAGGCGGCTCATGACGAGGGCCACGGTTTTTCTAGTGTCGGCGGGGATCCAGCGGAAGATCTTGCGGAGCATGCGGAGGGTGAGGAAGCAGGCGGAGGACACGGCGTTGACTTGCTTGGTCATGGTGAGAAGAGGGTCCAAGATGAAGCCGAGGTAGCGGGCGTGGTTTGCGGGGGTCGGTGCGGTGCCGAGGGCCGTGGGCCACCAGGAGTCGTCCCAAGCGGACGGGGTGTTGCCGAGGATGAGGACTTCCGTTTTGTCAGAGTTCAGCTTTAGGCGGCTGAGCCTCATCCAATCTGCGACGTCCTTCATGCCCTCTTGTAGGTTGGTCTTGGCGCTGGTGGGGTCCTTGGTGAGGGAGAGTATAAGTTGGGTGTCGTCGGCGTAGGAGGTGATGATGATGTCGTGCTTGCGTACGATGTCGGCGAGGGGGCTCATGTAGACATTGAAGAGTGTCGGGCTGAGTGATGAGCCTTGAGGTACGCCGCAGATGATCTCGGTGGGGTCTGAGCGAAACGGAGGGAGGTAGACTCTTTGGGATCGGTTTGAGAGGAAGGAGGCGATCCAGTCCAGGGCCTGGCCTTGGATCCCGGTGGAGCAGAGGCGGGTGATTAGGGTGCGGTGGCAGACGGTGTCGAAGGCAGTCGAGAGGTCGAGGAGGATGAGGGCGACTGTTTCACCGTTGTCCATCAGGATTCTGATGTCGTCTGTGACTGAGATGAGGGCGGTTTCAGTGCTGTGGTTGGTTCGGAATCCGGTTTGTGAAGGGTCGAGCAGGTTGTTGTCTTCCAGGAAGGTGGTCAGCTGTTTGTTGACGGCCTTCTCTATTACCTTGGCAGGGAAGGGGAGGAGCGAGATGGGGCGGAAGTTTTTCAGGTCGCTCGGGTCAGCCGTAGGTTTCTTTAGTGGTGCGTTGACTTCGGCGTGTTTCCAGCATTCGGGGAAGGTAGCAGAAGAAAAAGAGGAGTTGATGACGGCCTGGATGTGCGGGGCGATGATGTCGTCGGCTTTATTGAAGATGAAGTGAGGCAGGGGTCCGATGGAGCGCCGGAGTGGATCGAGTTCATGGTGGTTTTGGTTTCTTCGGTGTTGATGTGGGTCCAGTCGTTGAGGGTGATGGTCGGAGGTATGGGTTCAGTGATGCTTGGTTGGGTCTGGTGTCTGAAGCTGTCGTGGAGGTCACTGATCTTGCAATGGAAGAAGATGGCGAGGGAGTTGCACAGATCTTGTGAGGGCGTGACGGCGTTGGCGTTGGGGTTGGAGAACTCCTTGACAATGCTAAAAAGTTCTCTGCTGTTGTGGCTGTTTTTGTCCAGTCTGTCGGTAAAAAAGTTCCTTTTGGCAGTGCGGATCAGGTGGTGGTGTTCGCGGGTAGCGTTCTTGAGGGCAGTCATGTTGTCAGCGGTGTGGTCCTTGCGCCAGGCCTTCTCGAGGGCGCGACTAGTTTTCTTCGATTCTTTGAGGGTGTCAGAGAACCAGAGAGGTTTTTTGGTGTTGGCCTGTCGATGCGTGCATTTGAGGGGAGCAAGGTTGTCTGCGCAGTTGGAGATCCAGTTCGTGAGGCTGAGGGCTGCGTCGTTGGGGTCGGTGGTGAGGGTGGGTTGGTTGGCGGCGAGTGCGGAGAAGAGTTGCTCTTCGGGGATTTTGTTCCACTGTCGACGAGGGATGGGTTGAGTGCGGAGGTGGCGGGTCTCGCGTCGGAATGTGAAATGTACACAGCTGTGGTCGGACCAGTGTAGAGCGGAGGTGTGGCTGAAGAAGACGTGTTTGCTGGCGGAGAAGCTGGGGTCAAGCGTGTGTCCGGCGATGTGGGTGGCGGTGTTCACCAGTTGCTTGAGGCCGAGGTTGGCGAGGTTGTCGAGTAGGGTGGTGGTGTTGGGGTCGTTGTTTTGTTCCAGATGGAAGTTGAGGTCGCCTAGGAGGATGTAGTCCGGCGAGGCGAGGGCGTGCGGGGAGATGAAGTCGGCGATGGCGTCGCTGAAAGGGGCGCGCGGTCCGGGAGGACGGTAGACGAGGGATCCTCTGAGGGTGCGAATCTGAAAATGCAGGTGTTCAGCGGCGAGAGGGGTGGAGGTGGTGACGCTGATGGAGTCTTTGAAGACGATGGCGATACCTCCTCCTACTTGGTTGGTGCAGTCTTTTCTGGAGATCTTGTAGCCTTCGGGGATGGCGGTGGCGATGTCTGGAGCAAAGGAGGCGTTCATCCAGGTCTCCGTGATGAAGGCGACGTCCGGTGCTGTGGAGTCCACGAGGTCCCAGAGTTCAACGGCGTGCTTGTGGACGGAACGAGCGTTGACCAGGATGCACTTGAGGTGGTTGATGGCGCGTGGGCTTGTGGTCGTGGTAGTTGCGTGGTGGAAGATGCGTTTGCAGGAGTTGCAGGCGAAGGGTCCATGGGTGCGTTTGGGGTGAGCTTGAAAGCAGGTGTTGGAGCGCCCTGGGTTGAGGGCGTGGGGGGTGGTGGGGTCGTAGCGGATCAGCGGGGCTTGGGAGAGCTGGGGACCAGGGGTCGTGGCGCTGGGCGCGGGCCAGGCGCGGACGGGCGCAGACGGGCTTGCCTCTGGCGGTCGCGCAGCGGCCGCCATAAGAGGTAGGAGGGGGGGGAGGGGTCAGCTGGGGTCGAATGGGTGCTGGGGGGCAGGGGCGTGCAGGAGGTCGCGGCGGGAAAGCGCGAGGGAGGGGGGGGACAGGTAGAGTGAGAAGAGCTGGGGGAAGGGGGTTTAAGGGTGGAGGGGGGTGAGTGTTAGGAGGTTTAGGAGATTAGGGAGAGAGATAGGAGTAGGGTTGTGAAGATAGGGGAGGAGGGGTTGTAGAGGTGGGTGAGGGTGAGAGGTAGAGTGAGAGGATAGGAAGATAGGTAATAGAGGGGGTGGCGGAAGGGGGGGAGAGATAGAGAAATAGATAGAGAAAGTAGATAGATAGAGAAATAGATAGATAGAGAAATAGATAGATAGAGAGATAGGTAGATAGAGAGATAGGTAGATAGGAGGAGGTGGAGAGTGAGGGAGTTAGATAGTGAGATAGAGAGATAGAGAGATAGGTAGATAGGAGGAGTGAGGGAGGTAGATAGCGAACGGGGTAGGTAGGGGTGATAGAGAGGGGGAGGCGAGTGAGGGAGGGGGATGAGGCAGGAGCAGGAGGGCAGGCGCGGGGAGAAGAAGACGGAGGAGGCAGAGGAGCCGAAGACAGAAGATAGAAGACAGAAGACAGAAGAACAGAAGACCGGAAGAACAGAAGAACAGGAGAACAGAAGACCGGAAGAACAGAAGAACAGGAGACCGGAAGAACAGAAGAACAGTAGAACAGAAGATCACAGATGAAGATACGAAGAACAGAAGAACAGAAGGCAGAAGACAGGCAGAAGACCACAGAAGAAGATGAAGAAGAGGAGAGGAGAACAGGAGAGGCAGAGAAGCACCCAGAAGAAGAGAGCAGACGGGGAAAAGAAGAGTACAGAAGAAGATTACAGAGGAGGAGCGAGGAGGAAGAACAGAGAAGAAGAAAAGAAGAAAAGAAGCAGGAGAGAGGGTGAGTAGCGCGGGGCAGGGCGAGGGGCAGGGAGGTGGGGGGTACTTACTGTGAGGTGGGTCTCAGGAACTCAGGAACCTGGAGGAGCTGGAGGAGCTGCAGGGGGAGCGACCTACCCTACAACTCCCATCGACCACACATACAACCTAGGATTCATCTTGGACCCTCACTATCCATGACCCAGCAAGTCAACGCCATCTCCACTTCCTGCTTCAAAACCCTCCACATGCTCCGAAAGATCTACAAATGGATACCCACCAAAACCAGAAGAATAGTCAACCAAGCCCACGTAAGCAGCAAACTGGACTTCGGCAATGCCCTCTACTCAGGAACCACTGCCAAACTCCAGAAGAGGCTGCAACACATCCAGAATGCCTCTGCACGCCTCATCCTGGAAATCCCCTGCTACTGCCACATCACAGACCACCTGAAAAACCTGCACTGGCCCCCCGTCAACAAGAGAATTACCTTCAAACTCCTCACCCATGCTCACAAAGCACTGCACAACACCGGACCAGAATACCTCAACAGATGACTCTCCTTCTACACCCCGACCCGGCATCTCTGCTCCACCGACCTCGCCCTCGCAACCGTCCCACACGTCTGCAGAACTACAACCAGCGCCAAAATGTGGAACACTCTTTCCACCAACCTGTGGCAGACCAAAGATCTCCTTACCTTCAGGAAACTTCTCAAGACCTGGCTGTTAAAGCAGGAGCAGCACCCCCCCACCTCTGCCCCTCTCCCCTCCTCAGTGCCTTAAGACCCTCACAGGTGAGTAGTGCACTTTACAAATCCCTGACTGATTGAAAGGGTAGGCAAGGATAAACAGGGGGAGTTCTCTAAAGGGCCCCAACCTTGTTCCGAGGGTACGGCTTCCTAGTCCCCTAGTGACAAGAAGCCATTGTTCTCCAAAGGGAAACCTGTGGAAGGGGGACCTCTACATAAGTGTTATGCATGTGACCAGCTGAGTCATGTGAGGGGGACTCCAAATACCCCAAAAGTGCACCGGCACCCACTGGTGCTCAGTCCCAGGGTTTGGCTAGTGTAGCGCTTAAGGAGGAGGTGGTTCCAGGTAGGTGGGAGCCAGCTGAGATCACCCTTGTCTCACTAGGGGACAGTGATATGGTCCAGAAAACCCTAGCACCTGAGAGCACTAAAAGGTACAGGCAGTGGGTGATCACTAATGGACAGAGGGTGGTGGGTCTGAGAGATACAGAAGCCAGTGTGACTATGGCGAGGAGTCACCTGTTATCTGAAGAACAGATAGATCCCTGTGCACTTCACCAAGTAGTTGCAGTGGACAACACAGAGTGCCTGTGCAGAGTGGTGCAGGTTCCTTTTAAATGGGGGAGTCTCACGTTCCTTGAAGGTAACTGTGAGTCCAACCATGCCTGTGGATTGTTTGCTTGGCAATGACCTGGAGGATTCCCTTTGGAAGGAAGTGGAACACAGGTCACACTTGGAGATGTTGGGTCTGCCTGGGTGGGTATACGTATCCACCAGGTCAGTGGAACCCCGTTACGGTGGTCAGTAGCCCCTGGAGCCTGAAACAGTGGCCCAGGGGACCGCCAAAAAGAGGAAGGGCAGGGGGCATGGGAAACTGGCCATAGAAGTTTCCACGGTCCGGGAGGAGGCGGAGCCTGAGGGTGACATCCTGGAGCAGTGGTTCCCAACCTTTTGACTCCTGAGGACCCCCAATGAATCATTACTGGAAGCCGGGGACCCCCAAAAATGTGTACGATTTAATTTTCAAACATTAAAACAGTACACACCAAACAAATACTCAAATTACTTAAGATAAAATTCTTTTATATTGAAAAAATATGCAAAAATCTTAACATTTTATTGGGAAGGTTGGCGCTGCATCTCGACAACTACCTTTTCAATGTTTGGTTTTATTTAGGAAAGGTGAATCCTCAGGTCAGATTCTACATTTCTGGAGCGATTTCTGTTTTTATTTTTTAGGTATGCAAGATCTGAGAAAGCTTTTTCACATAAATAAGTGAAGGGGAAAGGAAGTAAACCATAAGGGCCTCTCATCTCTCCCTAGCCTCTCTGTCACATGTACTTCATTTGTTTTATAGCACCTCTCATACCACTGTAGGGTGTCAGAGCATTTTACAGGGGACTACAAGGTGTAGGATTCACATGTTATCCACACTGGTAGGCATTTTCTAAGAGTGCTTGGTCTGGAGAAGCACAAACTTAGGATTCAGAACACAGCACAGTGATTAGCGAAGACGTTAGCGCAGTGCTTAATTTGTAAATAAAAACGTGCCGGTGCCCAAAGCCCTCCTCTTAAACATGCGCCTGCTGCACTTAAATGTGGGTACATGGAATACTGAGGCAACATAATCCTGAAGCCATTTCGGGACTCTTCAATCCATATAAAGCCACTCCCTGCCACTTCAGCTCACTCTGGCAGCTTTTTACTTTCTCCCTTTGTGACGCTTTTTCATTTTTCCTTCCTCCGTCTTTCCCATATGTGTCTTTTGCTCGCAGCAAATGCTGGAGGCAGAAGAATAAGCCCCGGTCCTCAAAAATAAGGGCCAGTGCTCAGCACCGGAAACAAAAAGCACAAATTAAGCACTGCGTTAGCAATAAGAATGTATTTCTAGACAAGCAAACCTTTTTTAGCAGCAGCACAACTTTCTAATTTGTGCCATGCGGTTTGTATGCAGCTCTTTAATGGCAGTTCACAGCTCACTGTGCTAGATTACGATTATGAACTGCATAGTAACAAAAGAATCTCTGTGACAAAAGCAGTAACCCATTGTGCATGCACATAAAATACTGTTCTTTGCATGATACACATTCTTTGCAGCAGGCATATTAACCATCTGTGCTACCTTTGAGTAAAACTGCCACTGCACAAAATTCCCATCTCTCTCCATCAGACACATTAATCACTTGAGTTAGCTTGACGCTTTTATTATGGCAGTACAAGGAGCTTTGCAGTGCGTTTAAAACTGCTCAACAACGGAAGTAATAAATATGAAAACACGCACGCACATGTTTGTCAGAGGCCCCAGCTGGAGAAGTGCCTTCCTCTCAGCCCAGGCCTGCGGACCCCCTGGGAATGTGTCAGGGACCACTGGGGGTCCGCGGACCACAGGTTGGGGACCACTGTACTGGAGCCTACAGGGGAACAGGTGGCTGAGCTGGGGGAGGTCCATGAGCTGTCACAGTGGCAGCAGGAAGGGGACCCACCAGGGAGGCATTCTGTGAGGCACAGAGGACATGCCCTACTCTGGTGGGTTTGCGGCAGAAGGCTGGAAACCAGGGACTGGCAAGGAGCCAAGATCTCACCTGATTTATTGGGAGGATGGCCCCCTGTATAGTGAGCCTGAGGTTGCTGAACCTTGGTGGTACCCCAGTGCTTCAGGGCCTTCCTACTGGGTCTGCCTCATGATATGCCTTTAGCTATACATTTGGGGGCAGGACAAGACCTTTGAATGGCTTGTCACCCACTTCTACCAGTCCCTAATGCACGGGCACTCAGATGCTCATTACAGGTCTTGACAGATTTGTCAGGCAAGTGGCAAGAGTTGGGGGAAATGTAAGGCTCCCCTCCAGCCTTTTCCAGTGGTCAGTACCCCTTTGAAAGGGTCAGTATTGACATTGTGGAACCTCTGGATCCCAAGACAGCCATGGGCAACAGGTTCTTTCTGGTCTTGGTGGACTATGCCTCCTGGTACCCAGAAGCCATTCCTCTGAGATCAATCACTTGCCCCATGGTGGGTCATGTGTTGATGGGGGTTTTTACCCACATGGGGTTCTACAATGAAGTGGTATCTGATAGGGGTACCGACTTCATATCTGCTTATATGAAGTCTCTGTGTGGAGTGTGCACTAACATATAACATATAAGTTCACCTCTCCTTGCCACCCCCAAAGCAATAGTATGGTTGAGAGATTCAAACCCACCTTAAAAGGCATGATCATGGGCCTGTCGAGCCCTTGAGGCGGAAGTGGGTCATCATCTTGCCATGCCTTCTGTTCACCTACTGGGGGGTGCCTCAACAAAGGCCTGGATTTTGTCCTTTTCAGTTACTGTATGGCCACCCTATCAGGGGACCTTTGAGTCTGGTGAAGGAGGGCTTAGAAAAAGCCTCCAGTAAACCTCCCCAGGATGTATTCAGCTACATGCTGGCCTTCAGTAACCAGACTGCCCGCTTCAGAGCTCTTGCACAAGAGAACCTGGAATCGAGCCAGGCAGACATGAAACGTTGGTCTGACCAGAATGCCACTATGGTCGAGTTTCAGCCTGAGATAAAAGTGTGGGTAATGGTGCCAGTGAAGCCTAGGGCACTCCAGGACAAGTGGACTTGGCCATTTGAGGTGGTTGAGCACAAGAGCGAAGTCACCTATCTGGTGAACTTGCGGACTCCCATCATCCCTTAAGGGTCCTGAGTGTGAACCGTCTCAAGCCACACTTTGAGTGGACTGAATTGTTCTTGCTCCTAGCGACAGCTGATGGGGTGGAGGAAGAGAGTGAACCTCTTCCTGACCTCCAGTCTGCTGGAGAGAAAGATGGGTTGTGGAGGGAGTAAACCTCTCCCCCTCCCTGACCTCAGAACAGCAGAGGGTCTGTCGCCAGGTGTTGGGTCAGTTTGTCTCCATGTTCTCCCGGATCCCAGGGATCACACACTTGTATACACATGATGTGGACACTGGGGACGGTCCACAAATTGAATAGAAGGTTTACAGGGTGACTTATAAGGTCAGGGTTAGCATCAAAGATGAGGTGTCTAAGATGTTATCCCTAGGGGTGATTGGGTTTTCTAGCAGTCCTTGGGCCAGCCCTGTGGTCTTGGTCCCAAAGGCTGCTGCTCCTGGTGCCACCCCAGAACTCCGGTTCTGACTGGACTACATGGGTCTCAATGCGATCACTAAAACTGACCTGCACCGCATCCCCGGAGCTATGGTGCACTTGGGACACCAGGTAGGGAGTGGCCAGGTTGCACCCCTACAGCCAAACATTGACACCATTCTGGCTTGGGAGCCTCCCAAGACTCAGACTCAGGTGAGGGCCTTTTTAGGCCTCGCTGGCTATTACAGGAGGTTTGTCAAGGGATATGGCATCATTCTTGCCCCCTTGAATGAGTTGAATTCCAAGAAGCAACCAAATAAGGTGATCTGGACAGAGGCTTGCCAGATCTCTTTTGATGCCCTGAAGGCTTCCATGTGCACAGCACCTGTGCTAAAGGCACCTGACTACTTCAAGGAGTTTGTTGTGCAAACAGACATCTTAGCGCATGGTATAGGAGCAGTACTCTCACATCTTAAAAAGAGGGCATAGATCAACCTGTAGCCTTCATTAGCAGGTGGTTACTTCCCATGGATAGTAGGTGGAGTGCAATTGAGGGTGAAGCTTTTGTTGTGGTTTGGGTGCTGAGGAAGCTAAGGGCCATATGTACGAACACTTTTTCCCATAGACACAGAATGGGTAAAAACCTTTGCTACATCTGACCCTAAGACCCTACTTGTTTGGGACTCACTTCTGGGTTCAGACCAACCACATGCCCCTCAGATGGTTAATGCAGATGAGGGGTGAGAATCCAAAACTGTTGAGGTGGTCCATTTCCCTACAGGGGATGGACTTTATGGTGGAACACCACCCTGGTACAGAACAAACCAATGATGATGGTCTGTCCAGATTCTTCCACCAAAATGATGATAACTCCCATGAGATTAGGTAGTTGCTCCCCACTTTCAGCTGGGGAGTACATGTGTTAGACTTAGCATCCTTGGCGTGATCTCTCCTAACTTTTTGTCTCTGTTTCCCAGGTTGTTGATGTGTGCTGGACTCTGTTTTTGCTGTTTTTCTTACTCTTGGTACTTTACCACTGCTATCCAGTGATAAAGTGCAAGTGCTCCTATGTAAAATGAATGGGTAATTGGATTTCCATGATGGACATATTTGATTTACTAGTAATTCCCTAGTATAGTGCACTAGAGTTGCCCAGAGCCTGTAAATCAAATGCTACTAGGGGGCCTGCAGCACTGGTTGTGCCTCCCACATAGGTAGCCCTGTAAACATGACTCAGACCTGCCACCGCAGTGTCCGTGTGCAGTTTTAAACTGCCAATTCGACTTGGCAAGTGTATCCACTTGCCAGGCCTAAACCTTACCTTTTTATACATGTAAGGCTTCCGTAAGGTAAACCCTAGGTAGCCCCATGGGTAGGGTGTAGTGTATGCTAAAGGTGAGACATGTAATTACGTACTTTATGTGTCCTGACAGTGAAATACTGCCAAATTCGGTTTTCACTGTTGCAAGGCCTATCTCTCTCGTAGGCTAACATGGGGGCTGCTTTTGAATATTATTAAAGCGCAGATTCTCTTTGGGAGCAGATAGAAATCGAGTTTGGGGTCTCTGAATTCACATTTAAAAAATACATATTTTCGTAAAGTTTGTTTTTAGATTGTGTGTTTGAAAATGCCACTTTTAGAAAGTAGGCATTTTCTTGCTTAAACCATTCTGTGTCTCTGCTTGTTTGTGGATTCCCTGTCTGGGTCAGTTTGATAGTTGGACTGTTTGCACCTCTCCTCTAGACAGTGACAGCTGGGGTGTAGCCTGCATATCCTGATGAGCCAACTGGGCTGAGGCGAGGGGAGGAGTGGTCACTTAAACCTGGAAAGGCTGTGCCTGTCCTCACACAATGCAGTCTCCAACCCCCTGGTGTGTGTCTGGGGCCTGGCATGGCATGGGCAAGCAGGATCTTTAAAACAAAAGAGACTTCCCACTTCAAAGGCAGAAAGCGGTTTAAGAAGATCACCTCGAACCCCTGAAAATTAGATCACGTCTGGAATCAAGAGTAACCTCTATCAAGGAGAAGAGCTGAGGAGAAGTGCTGCCCCTGCCTGTGACTGTTCTTTGTTGGTCTATCCTGCAGTTGCTGCTTCTGCCTGTGAAAGGGGACAAAGACTGCACTTTGTTGTGCATTCCGGCTTGAGAAGAATATCCAAGGGCTTGCACTGAGCTTGCCTCCTGTTGTTGAAGTCTCAGGGCCATCAAAGACTTCCCCTGCCAGCACCTGGACTCTCTGCTGATACTCCTATCCTGCCAAGTGGTGCTCTAGCCAGTCCCTGGGTCCTTGAGAGGTGATGCTGGCAGCTAAGAACTGAAAATCCACGTAAAGACTGCCATGAGGGGACACTTTCGATGCACCTCCTGCCTCGCGGCTGATAAACAGCGCACCACCAGCCTCGCGGCTAAAGTTGACGAGCGGCCGGCCTCGCGACTATAATCAACGCTCCACCTGCATCACAGCTGGAAGATCAACACAACACGGCTGCAGAAACGACGCACTACACCCGCAGCAGCTGTGTTAATGACACAAACCCCCATGCAGCGCTTTTTCTTAACACCGCGCAACCGGATTTCAATGCAACATCGCTGTGCACAGAAAATCAACGCAAAGCCTGCCTAGACCTGAGGTACCCATTTGGATTTACACATTGCTCTTGTGCAGGACTTAAGAAATGACACATGCCGACCCGACCGAAGGAGGAACAGTGTACATTCTCACTTGCGGGTGAGATATAGAATCATGGCTAGCCTTTTTCGATGCACACTTTCCCCTGCAGCTTTATTTTGACACTAAGCAGATACCCTTATGCGCTAACAGCGTTCTCACTGTTCTCTAAGTATTAAGACTCTGAGGCCCATATTTATACTTTCTTTGCATCGCATTTGCGTCATTTTTTTACACTAAAGCGGTGCAAACTTACAAAATACAATTATATTTTGTACGTTTGCGCCGCTTTTATGTCAAAAAATGACACAAATGTGCCGCAAAAAAAGTATAAATATGGGCCTTACTCATTTAAAAATTCATATCTTGACTTGTGTATGTTGGTTTTCTGTCATTTTGGTCTTCTTTTGTTTAGATAAATATCTATTTTTTTCTAAACCTCTGTTGTGTAATGTTGTAGTGTTTTCACTGAGTTACTGTGTGTTGGTACAAATATTTTACACATTGCTTCTGAAGTTAAGCTTGCCTACCTCCTCGTGCCAAGCTAACAAGGGGCTGAGCCTGGGTTAACTGAGGGTGATTCTCGTTTACCCTGACTAAAGTGAGGGCCCTTGCTTGGACGGGGGGTAACCTGACTTCTAACCAGAGACCCCATTTCTAACAGGCTGTATCACCAAACATTTTTGACTGGTGCTATTTCATGTCCTTCGTGCTAAGTTAAGGCATCGCTTGCTCCAAACACTTTTTTCCACTGTATTATGAAAAGAGGATCTTCAGCGGCAGATCACAAAACAATTTTGACTGGTGGTAGTGCTTGCTCTGAACTTCTTTTGTCAGTGTTTCATGAAAATCAGATTTTGGTTGGTGGTAATTATATGACAAGAAAGCACATGTGTTGTGTGGCATTTTGCTGTAACAATGGTGTAATCTGTGTTTTTGTGCCACTGTCTTTTTGTACTGCATTATTTAATGCAATTCTTTTTTTACAGAGTTTATTTTGACTACTTTGTCGTGATGTACGCTGTCATGTTTTGATTTGTTACTTTTTTTGTGTATGGTTCACTTAAGATATGTCTACAAATGCTGCTCCATGTTCAGCCAAAACCAACACAATGCTGTTAGAAATCCAGTTGTTTGTTGACTGGGATGTGAGCCCTGATCAAGCAGCAGCCACAATCCTTTGCATGGTGAACCACAAAAGGTCACTAAATATCCTGTGCTCGTCCCGGGGTAGCTTGGCATAAAAAAAGCTGTCAGGCTTAACTTAGAGAGAAAGTGTGAATTATTTATGCAGCACACAAACAGTAGCAAAGTAGAGGGAAGTGGCCAGGTGCCTCAAGATGGTGGTCAGCTCTTGAACATCACTCTTCTGCCTGGTCTGTGAGTCATACTCTATCACTGCCATCCAGGTGCAGTGGCCCTTGTAACCAGTAGGACAGCAGTGCGGAAGCATAGTGATGCCTGAGGTGACGTCCGCTGGTCCAGCAGACTGTTCTGAGCCCAAATAATTAAGGGGCACCAAGCTGGAACACCTGAGGCCTACCTTGAGATCTGCGGATGGCCTAGATGCATGACCCATAGAGGGGTGTGCCCCGCTATTATGTCCAGAAGTGGATACTGGTGACGAGCTGGGGACTGAATGCAGTGGCCCCTCCCTCACGCCTACCAATGTGCAGGCCACTCCTCCTGTCAGGCCGTGAGTTGATGCACTGTCCTGCTTCACTGGAATTGTGGCAAGCAGAACTGGTTGCTGCCCACACAGTGAGTAGCCCCTCATCCAAGATCATTGGTGCACGCTAGCACTCCTCCTTCATTACCTCCACAGCTAGCTGTCACTTTCTTCCCCCCTTGTCCTCACCAGAAGGGAGGCTGTGTGGCTGTGTGGCACCGGCAGAGACTAGGGGCGCTTCCCCCACCCCTCCCGATAACTACTATCCTCCTGTGTTGATTACATACATGCTGGTTAAGATTGCTGGACCCAGGAGACAACAATGCTGCACACTTTGGACACTAGCCCCCCCTCGCACCAATAAGCTTACCCCTCCTGCAGCCCATTAATGAGGGACCACAACAGACATGAACCAATGGCAGCACATCCTTAAGGTGACCAACCATTCCTATCTGAGTTAAAACTCTTGTTCTGTGGCAAAGCCCTACCTTCTGACAACACTGGCCTGCTTATGCCCCCTTCGGGTCCTGGACATCACTGAATGAGAAGAGTGGAGGCCCAGATGCACCACTGCCTGAGAATCCCACTATAAAGTTAAATGTACTGCCAGAGGCTACTTGCCCACCAGAGGCCCTCCTTCGTTGGTGACTGCTTGTGCTGCTCCCTTCGTACACCTCCTAAGGGAGTCAGGGGGGACTGGCGGGTCGATGGCAAGTACCAAGAACCAGTATATTGTCTGATATGAGCCACAACACCCCTACCTAACAACCTCTTATCTACAGGAATTCCAGCATGGCAAAGAAGCCGGGGCACTGGCCCTTCACCACCGGAGAGCCCCACCAACAATAACACAACCCCTTCAGTGACACAGCTGCTCACAGATGCCTTTTTGTCCACTCCCCTCGAAGAAAAACAGGTCAAGAAACTAGACACTATTACAGCTATCAGGCAGGACTTACGGAGTTGAGTTGATGCTGTGGCTGTAGAGGTGGGACTACTATGGGCTGTTCCAAAAAAACTGTCCGCTGTCATGCATAGAGAGAATGAGCTCAAAGACGTCCACCTGGTGCTCACTGATCTGGAGGAACAAGTCAGGTCCCTCATTGCAAAGGTCAAAAAGCTGGAAAACAGAGCAGATGATTCATAAGGTCACACCAGCCGGAAGGGGCAGAGGGAACAGACCCAATTAATTTGTTTGAAACATGGTTGGCCCAGGTTGCAGGCCTAGATCATACATCATCCCAGTAACTGGTAGAAAGGGCATGCCAAGTACTGACAAGGAAACCAACTGCAGGACACCCCCTAGACCACTGGTGGTCTATCTCTATCATAACAATTAGTCATTCCTCTACATGCTTGCTCACAAACCAGAAGGACATACAGGATGCATTCACCACATACTATTAAGCCTTATACAACTCCCTCCTAAATTTATGACACAGAGCATACAAACCTTCCTCCAAACAGTGATGTTGCCTCTTCTGGGACCCCTAACCAGGGAATACCTTAACATGCCCTTCACAACACAAGAAATTCAGAGCGAAGTTAGAGTTGCAGCCACTTGCAAAACCCTGGGACATGATGGCTTCCCCATAGAATTTTATAAAGTCTGCATACTTCCATTGGCCCCTAAGCTCCTTAAAGATCACCCAGTTTCCATGCTTGGGTCAGACTACAAAATACCAAGCAGAGTCATTCCCTCTAGACTCTCAGAGCATATGCCCACACTGGTCAACTTAGACCACAATGGCTTTATCTCAGGGAGGTCTACCACGCTCAATATCAGGCGATTACATGGGGTCATGAAACACTCCCCTGCACAGTGGCCCTATACCACATGCATGGTGGTAGATTTAGAAAAAACTTTTGTTACACTGGACTGGGAATACATGTTTTCTACCCTTGTTACACAGGGAATAACGGGCCACCTGCAAAGCCTCATACACCTCTTCTATGTAGACCTGGGTAAAGCGTGGAAAATGCATTTCTCCTCTATTTCTTGTGAGTAGGGAAACCTGTCCGGGTTTTCCCTTATCCCTTCTCCTATTCGCCCTAGCTTTTGAGCCCCTAGCTCAGAGGCTTCATCAGCAGGCTGGGGAGTGGGGCATACCAATAGAGGAAGTGATGCACATGGCTTCCCTGTATGGTGATGGTGTTCTAATCCATATCTGTGACATTAGACAGGGCATCAATGGAATAACAACTATCCTCTTAGAATTTCGAGCTGCTTCAAGCCTGAAAGTCACCTGGGCCACATCATGCCTGTTCCCATTACATTTTGATTGTCCACTGCACTTCCCAGTAGACACTCACATACTGTGTTGGGAACCTTGCACCTTTCGGTATTTAGGAATACATATCTATCTTGACACTCAGGACCTTATAGATGGTAATCTTACCAAAGCCATCACTTTCCTCTACCCTTAAATTATTTTTTGGGGCACGTTCCTGCTCGCGGTCAAAGGCAGGATTTCTCTACCCAAAATGGGTATGCTCCCACACTTATTGTACTACTTCCATAATCTTCTGGTGCACATCCCCAGTTGTGTCTTCCACAGGCTTCATGCTGCATGGGGAAGCATTATCTGGAATAAGGGGCGGAAGTCAAGTAGCACTATGCAAGGTGAAACTATTGGTCAAAAAGAGGGTTTTGGGGACCCCAATTCTAAACACTACTAACTGGCCACCCAGGTCCAGTGGCCCACCTGCTGGATAGCGGGTCACTTACTGGAAGAATTAGTATAACCCACAATTAAGCGCATGCAACAAGTGGTAAAGGAAGCATTTACCCCCCACAGCTGCACCACCCTCCATTCCAGTACTTTGTTGATAGTTGCGCACAACAGCTATAGGGACAGTGTCAGACTTATGCCCCCTGCCCCACAATATTCCCCTGAAATTCGACTAGATGCCATCAATCTGTTTTGTGCAATGCTGGGACTTACGGGCCTTCAACACTAGAAAGCCACATGGATTGGCAATCTGGGAGTCCTATTTCATGACATTGTGCCTATATCCTTTGAACAACTGCTAACAGACTGGGGCATAGCTGCTGGACACTTTCTAGCATCTGGTAGATCCCTAACAGTCTTAACAGGCGCAAAACTTGAACATCACCCTTCAGTACATAGGCTACACATCATAGGCAGTGATCATCGCTTGATCGCGTCGTTCACCCAAGCACTGACGCACACAGTCTTTGACCCCCTCCTATCAAATTGTAGGAGTTGGGTGTGAAATATTGGCAGGGAATTCACAAATGAAGAGTGGGACAGATTGTTAATATATCCCAGGAAGGTAACGCGAAATGGGAAATTTCAGTACATACAGCACAACATATTGCACAGGGGCTAGCTCACACCAGAATCCCTACACAAAAATCTTTGGTTCCTCTCCAGAATGCCCTCAAAGTCAGGACTCCACCTCTAATATGTCTCACATGTTCTGGTCCTGCCCAGTGGTGGAGCGCTTCGGAATGACATTGCTGGAGCGCTCACAGAGTTAACAGAATGGACTGATATATGTACCACCATGGGCACCTTACTCAGCCTCTTTAAACACCCATAAAGGGAAAATGTATCTATTTGGTTCATTGACCTTGCTCTGTGGATTGGCAGACAAACCATTGCCATGCATTCGAAGTCTCATACTCTCCCAGGCCTACAATACTAGTGCGCAGAGCTGTTGAAGTTGGGGAAGGCCGAAACAGTGGCACTTAAATGGGAATAGGTGCAAAGACTGTGCATAGTCTTCATCACTGCTGGATGGGAAATTACTTGCAAGATCTGCAGACATACAACAAAAAGCTCCCAGCTTATGCTCTACTCCACCCATGGGTTCTTCCTTCTAAGCATGCCCTATTTACCCAAGGATCCTGGGGACCACCCAGCTCACTCACTCCCTTGATGTAGCAGGCTAATGACCAGACTGCTCTAAAGCCACCATGCACAGTTCCTACCTGATAAGGATACCAGGGAATGGGCGACTAAAGTATAAGGTTATGTTAAGCCACAACTACTGTACATGATGTTCATTATTATGATCTAAACAGCTGTACCTGTTTTGATTTCCAAGTTTATTTACTTTCTAGTTCTAAAAATGAACCTATGACTCCTGCCTAACATACTCTGGCCCATATTTATGGAAAATGATGTACAACTGTGCTAGCACAGTTATGCGTAAAAAAATTTAACACAAGCTACCGTCATCCCCTAGCGCAATCTAGGTGCCATATTTAAAAAATGGCAGACAATGGAGCTAAGGATTGCTTAGCGTCTCAGACAATGACGCAAACCAGTGAAGGATGGCGTTAGAAACTAAGGGGCTAGTGAGGCAAAAATGAAGCTAGACTGATTAGCGGCAAAAACATCTGCCACTAGTCAGCATAGTGTCATTTTTTGGTCACACAAGCAACCAAATAATGATGCCTGTCTAAGAATAGACAGGAGACATTACCACAACCACAATGTCCACCAAATGCGTCCAGTGTACCCAGGACAACCCAACCAGAACCAGTGCTAGCCAATGGGCCCCATGCAAGTGGATGGGCTCCCTCCACTTGTAGTGTCTCTGTGCTGTGGGTGGTGGTGTTGCTAGTGGTTGGGGTGGGCCTCTATGCGCCCAAAATAGTAACACCATGGTGGACTCCATGGTGTTTCCCATAGAAATGTGCCTAACATCACTTTATCACCTGGTCTGACAAGGTGTTAAAATTTGACACTAATCGGCCTCAGTGTCGCTTATTGGGTCCATCTTCCTATTCTGCGTTGTTTTAGTGTCTTGAGGTAAATATGGAGCTGGAGGGCTGGGGTCATTATTTGGAAGGGAACACCTACCTTGCTTTCCTTTGTTGCAGTATGATGCTAGGTGGGTTGGCACTTCCAAAAAATGATGCTAACTCAGATATTTTGACGCTAGACGGGTCTAGCATCAAAATATAAATATGGAATTAAGTTAGCGGTGCTTTAGCATAAAACATTATGCTAAGGTGGCACCAACTTTCCATAAACAAGGGCCTCTGTACCTACATGTGTACGACGCAAACATCTTACGACAACTGCTTATGTATTATCTGAATGGAACACTGACCAATGATTATGCCCTAAATGCAAAAATGTTTTTAAAAAACAGTAGTGAAGTAAAAATACATCACAAGAAATTCCCAAAACAATTTAGAAAAATAAAGTACATTTTAAGAAACTATTTAACACTAAAACCACAAAAATCCAATCAGTAGGACCAGGGTTATGATTTTTTGAGGTTTATAGTAAAATCTAGCATCTACAACATTAAAGCACCAACTACAGACATCTAGACGCGCAAGACTGGGTCAAAGGCGAATAATATGCATGATTGTGATTCCACATGCAATGCTATGCCCGGCCTTCCTTTGAGTGGTGGCGACAGAGGGGATGCAGTTCTTCCAGATACCGGATGAGGTATGGTGTTGGATCGACCATAACCTACCAATGAGCCCAAGCCAGGGGTCTTGCAGAGGATGTTTGCGCAGGGCCAGGTCATGACAAAGGCCCTCCACTATCAGTGTGGCTGCCCGCTCCAGGAAGGAGGCCCAAAAGGAATGCCAGAAAGTGATGGTGGTGGTGGTGGCATCAATTAGCAGCAATGACATGAGACCTTTGTCTCTGCTGGAGGATGACGGTGCGAGGAATTCAAAATCCAATCAAGGTTCCAGCACCTCTAGGGGCTTGAACATTGCTTTTCCTGTGGTGACTCCAAGGACCTCAGACAACATCATCTGACCACAGTGTCCTGCTGGTACGAATGACTGACTATGTAAGCATAGCCCCGGGGAAGCATAAAGAGAGGATCATACTAAGTAGAGCCTATCAGTTACTGCAAAATGCACAGATAGTTTGAGAAGCTCAGTGGGGGAAGCCAGGTTGGAGTTGAGAAGTCACTATGACCCCTATAACTGCACTGCAAGTGGGTACTCCTGCAAGGGTAGTTGAATGGTTGCTTGTTTGGATGGAGGGTACTTGCCTGCTTGTCCTGGGGAGTAGAAGTTCGGATGAATGCTGTTGGTTGTTTCCAGGGGGACACATGAGTGGTACACCACTGGGTTTTATGAAACTGATGGATTGTGGGTTGTTGCTGTTGTGAGTGGGGATGGTGATGCGAGGAGAGAGTGGGTGGGAGAACTTGACGCCACCATGAAGACTACATCCATGAATTACAGGTTTCTTTCATGGAATATAAGGAAGATTCACACTATTTTTCTCCTACATGAACAGGAGAGGGATCCATGTAGCACTGCTTCAGTAAACACACCTCATGGCCAAGGAGGGGGATGAGCTACAGAGACGGTAGAGGGGTCATGCCTATTACACCAACTATTCAGCCTACACCAGGAGTACACTAATCTCGATCAGAGCGGGGATCCTTTTTCAGCACACAAGGGACAACCCTGAGAGTAGATACCTAGTGGTGATGGGCTACCTGGAGGGGGGAGTTATCACCCTGAATAACATATATGCCCTAAATGTGGACCAGGGATTCTTCCTTGCTAGTTTATCAAGTCTACGCTCCCCATTTGGTCCACATCTCTATCATAGGGGGAGACGTAAACTGTATGGTGGATCCCCAGACTGGCTGTTCACATCCCCCAGCTGCTCAATGCGCCAACTCTCATGACAGCACAACTCTTTGAGGACTGGCAACACAGTGGGGCCTCATAGACTAGTGGTGCCAAATGCACACGCAGTGAGGTAGAATAGCAGACCCGTACAGTGTCAGATGATGATCTGGCACTACTTAGTTTGCGCTGGGAATACCCTATAGCGTGCATCATCACATGGAGGCTGAAACCTAAATCACTCGAGGACCCACAATACAAAGAGGTGGTGGGGGAGCACATTAGTCATTATTTCACAGAGAATGATGGCACAGCTACCACCCCCCTAGTGGAGTAGGATGCCTTTAAGACTGTGATTAGAGGTATATGTATTGCAGTATCAGTGGGATTCAGGCACACCCTAATGCGAGAAGTCATGGCAGCTGAACAGACATTGAAGGAGGAGACACATAGCCAGACTTGCAACAAACACTAATAGAGGCTAAGGAAAATGTAGCCAGCCAGGTAGAAAGGTTCTGCTGCTTTGACTTTAAGCGGTATGTTATCCAGGCTCATGCGGAATGCGATAAAATGGGCTCCTTGCTCACTTGGCTGGCTCACCTGGCCAAAAGGAGATTGGTTATAGTGGAAATGCATCTGCAGGGAGCTACCGCCTAAATAGACAACACATGGAGGGGACCAAACACATCTACCTGCACCATTTCATGTGATACTATACTGGGCTCTACAAGAGCATCACTCGCCATGATGGAGGCACAGTTTGCGCATTCCTGACACCGCTGACCTTTGTGACCCACACAAGGGATAAAGCAGAGAGACAGGGGGAGACAAAACTATTTAAGAGATAAAGGTGGCAATCAAAGGGCTGGCAAGCGGTAAGGTATCAGGGATTGATGGGGTCCCAGTTGAAATTTATGCGACATACACCACCGAATTGGACCCCAAACTAGTCAACCTTTACAAGACTGTAAATGCCATGGTCACTTTGCCGACCTCTACTCAAGAGGCATTAGTGGTGCCCTTACTAGAACCAGGGAAGACAGCGCACACCTGCAGGTCCTATAGGTCTCTATTGATGTTTAACTAAGGCTTCAAGATCCTCCGTAGGATCTTGACTACCAGGCTCCTCTTTCCAATCAAGCAAGGTTGATCCCCGGCCGAAACACAGCACTTACCATCTGCCAAATTCTGGCAGTCATGGAGGACACTGCCTATGACAGAGCTGAGAAAACAGTCTTCCCTGTATGCATAGAAAAGGCCTGGTATGAACATTTTTATATGAGGTCATGACTAGAATGGGCATTGGCGAGATTTCGTAGAATGGGTCTGGCTATTTCATACCAAACCCGCTCCCAGGGTATGTACAGGACATACCTTCTTGTGGAGTTACAGTGTGAGGAGGGGGACACAGCAGGGCTGCCCACTGTTGCCTCTGCTGTTTGTCCTGGCCATAGAACCAGTGGCCAGCCTGGCAAGGGAGTGGAATAGATACTAGGGGCTTCAGATAGGCATATCACTTAAAAGCATCACCCTGTATGCAGATGATCTTGTGATGTTCCTCTAAAATATGTCCTCGGACTTGAAGGGGACAAAGACCTGCTAGCATAATTTGGTGCCATGTTGGGGCTATAGGTAAATTGGCAAAAATTGCATTTATTCCCCCTGAGAACTATCAGTACACTGCCAGAGGATTTGGGTGACCTACTGTGGGAACCCCGATGCCTAACGTACTTGGGGACAAAAATAAAATAATTTATCACGGAAGCCAAGACATGCTCGACAGCAATGTGGGTCACACTGTTAGGTCAATTAGATCAACTATAGACTTTTGGTGGATGCTCCTTCTTTCAATCACGGGCAGAGTGGCCATTCTTAAGGTGATAGTTCATTCAGGACTATTGTATTTTATTTATGTACTACCAATATAGATTCCTATGGCTATATTTAAAGAACTGCACACCCTAAATACAACAGTCCCATGGGGATAGGGCTAGAAGAGGGTGCCCCTTCCTAATCTGAAATGCCTGTCTACTGATGGTGGACTGGTAGTACCTGAGTTTGATTCCTGCTATCTGGCTGCACAGTTCCAATGGTATATACAGTGGCTAGTGATTAAACAGACCCCAGACAGAACAGTGAAACCTTTTACACCAACGTTAATGAGATTGACAGGAGTATTGCTGGGGTTCGGTCGCACCTGGGAGGAGGACACACAAGAATTCAGAGCTGTGTACCACTGCTGGATATGATACCTACAGAAAATGCAGACATTCATCCACCCATGACTATGGTAAGACTACTACCCCACAGTGGCAGTTGGGAGACAATAGCCATCTGGCTGGCCGTGGGTGCTACAAAGATGGAAGACATGTTTAGGACGGGTGAGCTCTTACCATTTGAGGACTTTCATGCAGAGTTTGACCTGCTGCAAGCCCAATTTTTATATCATAGGGCAGTTAACCCGGCCTTCCGTAGATATTGGAAGAGAGGCCTGGTTGAACCAAGATATCACACTACTGGCCAATATTTGGCTCTATTGGTGGGAACGGTTAAACTAGTCACATGCCTCTATAGGGCAATGCGCATGGATATGCTTCAACCCCTCAATACCTTGAAGGCACGCTGAGAGGGGGATTCAGGTGCCCTAATACCTGTTAAAGACTGGGTGACCTTCCTGGATAGAATCCCAAAGGTATCCCGTAATGTCCAATTTAACTGATTAACTACTTTATACTACATAAAGCCTATCTCATCCCTGGACATATCAATAGACACTTCCACACAATAGATGCGACCTGCTTTCGGTGTCAGGGTGTAGGGGCTGAGCTTAAATGTATGTTGTGGGACTTCCCTCACCTAAGGGCCTATTGGAAGTAAGTCACTGTGGTGGTAGCTGACACCATTGCCAGAGAGGGTCCATGCACACCTGGGCATTGCTTATTGGGAAGGTTCTCCCACACTTCTAAGACAAAGATTACCAGCAGGTTCCAAGACCAGGCATTTGTTCTGGTAGAGAGGGAAATCACACAACACTAAAAGGCACCTGGGGGGCGCCTGCATAGCGGGTTGGCACAGGAAGCTCAAAAGTAGGCTAGCTATGAAGGTGAGGGGCTGTTCAGAGAAGCCAGAAGGAATCTGCACCCATTAGACGTAACACAGGCCTGAGAAGCCTTGGTGGACTGCTTAAAAGAACCAGAGGTGCAGTCCCAGGGATCGTCGCTGAGATCAGCCCCCTAGTTGCACAGAGGAGAGAGTCACATAAGACTTGATGTATGCCCTGGGTGGCCTGCCTATGCTCCTCCTGCCGCTTTGCATCACCCCACCCCCTTTTACTTGTTCAGCACTTTTGCACCACTTCTCAGAACTAGACAGAGCATCCAGACAGGAAAACAATGCATTTGTACACATTGTGGGAACGACTCAGAAGGAATGGGTAGTATGGGTTTGGGAATACGCAGTTGACTTTTATTGGAATGCAATTGTATGTCATGTCAAAGCTGGATTGTTTCTCTCACAGAACCTTTAATACATTGTTTCACAAATAAAAATAGATAATGTGCCTCATTCACTTACCATTACAGTTGGCATGCAGATACAAGTATGTACATAAGTGACAAGTTGCACATATTCAACATGTTTTGGTTAGGTTTGGTGACTTTTCCCTTGTATTGCCTCATACAGTCAGAGTACAGTTACCCACTGCAGCAGAGATCCCTGGACCAGTAGGGAGGCAACGTCATGTGACATATCAATCCATTCTACCAGCACAAAGTGGTACATAAATATGGGCAATAGAGGGTCGCAACACCTACACTGTGATCAGACGACCCATAGATATTTTACATAGAATCCATCAACAGTCTCAAATCTTTGAACTGAACTAGGTAATGTTATGCATCACATGTGTCAACTTCAATGTAAAATGAAAGCACACATTTCATTGTAGGCCTTGTGATGTTGTCCAGAAAACCACACAACATATTGTTGTCCGCTACAGGTACAAATGTGACATCTGGTCAAGCATCACACACTGGGCGGATGCCAGACCTTGGTAAGTATACATAATAATGACTTTAACAAATTCTCATGCTCCTAAAAAGTGGGCTAAATGCCAGCTGTATGTGGTGTGTCTAATATCACTGTTGTCTCTAATCTCCATATGTTCACATACGGTTCATAACAGTATACCACTCCATAACATGTTGCCTAATGAAATTATGACTCTAAATGTGGGGAAAGTGAGTATAATACTTACCTAATTGTTCATATTGTCTTTTATGAGGATGAGTAGAAACAACTCACTTAAAATACAATTACATGGATACTTGCTAACAAAATCCAAGGGCCCAAGATGTACAGTAAATGATGTGTATGTAGGTTGCAGTGATGCCAGCAGGGTTGCATTTGAAGAGGGGGATTGGGGCTGGTAAGGTGGTTGTAGAGCAAGTAAAACATTTAAGTCTGATGGAAGAACTGCACATTGTCAATCTAGTAAAGGCAGAGATCATCCCAGACCTTTGCCCCCTCTACCTCCATAATCACACATAATCAAACTTTGATGTGCATGACTTCAGGTGTACTGTACAAAACCTTATCCAGTGTCAGGTAAAAAAGACTATGATGTTGTCCACATATAAAGGGAATACAGGCCATGCAAAAAGTGCACAGCAAAATATCTGACCTCCCAGTCCACAATGGGCATTTTAGCCCGGGGATGGGGAGGAGAAGAATGAATATTACCTGAATCTTGGTTGACAGTTATACATATGCATATCAATCTGGAAAGCACTGACATGATCTGGTGTTCAAAGGTGATACAGGTCTGAAAGTTGAGGAACACTCCTTTAGAAATTCAAAGAGACCATGTCATACTAATGATGCACAATGCCCCTAAAAATGAAGGTGTGTCCAAAAGTAGGTGGTGCAGGACACCCTAGTTCCTCCCTTCCTTCAACTACCAGTAACCTTCAAATACACATTTGCCTGTTATTATGATATCTGGTTGATATCAGTGCTGTGTTGATTCAAGAGCTGCCCAGTGCTACTGTTGACCAGGTGGGCACATGTAAAGGCCAGGAGGGCCACATGCACCCCCCTTTGATAAATAGCAGATCACCGGTCTGCACATATGACATTTAAATGTAGAATAATTGCCATCATACCTTTCACTTAAATATGGGCATGCATGTCACATTACAGCTGCTGTCAGGACCCAGGACCTCCTCAATGATCCCAAAGACACCATCCAGGTGTTTGGGAGAGATCCTGGCTGTAGCAGTCCAACCCACTGTCATCCGTTCATCGGGTAGTCATTCCATATAGTGTTTTAAACTATTAAATCCCAAATCATTCATAATAACCAAGTGTTTCTGAAAGGACATTTGCCGATATTGCCACTTTTGCATAGCATCTGAAGTTGATGTGTAAAATGTTCCCAACAGAATCAATGATGTGTGTTTCAAGTATGCATGTTAACATGTGATTAATGCAGAACATTAAGTATGGTGTCACTTCCTTCTCAAACTGCTACATCTTTTGCTACATACTTGAGGAGCCAGGTTCAACAGCTGACATCAAGGTGACTTTCAAAACCACACAGGGCTGATCTGTCACATGTAGGTGTACACAAACCAAATCACATTTGGAATACCCATTGATACACAGATCATTTTACTCAACCCTGTGTTGCATTACTTGATATTCTCAGAAAAATACTTATTAGGTTGCAACCTCTGTCCTTTAGGTGCTGAAGACGATGAGTCGCTTCCGAAAGAGGGACAATCTACCAGTGGCAGGCGAAGGCCAATCTAAGGGGAGAGCCCACTCCTCTTCAAAGCAGCCTTGCCAGCTGCACGTAAAGCAGCGGAGGAGGAGCAGGAAGTGGAGGAGGAAAAATTAGAGGAGGTTGAAGAAGATCTGGTGCTTTTGGCAGAGGATGATGAAGCTGATCCCCTGCCCACTATTGTTGATCCAATGGGCAATATATCTAAGCCCATACCTACTCCAGCCAGCTTAATGCCTCCCACTCCACTTCTGAGGATTGACCATTTCCATCAGTCAGCCAATCAGCCACAGCATACGTGTAACCCAACACAACCATCAATACCTCACAGCCCTCATGTTCAAGTCAGATGTGTTGATTCCCCTACACACTCCTCCACCACAGTAAATCCCAAGCCTTTTTTCCACCATCTGAGAAACCTACCACCTTGGTGAGGAGCAGGTAGCCCCTAGGCACCAATCTAGGGCCCACAGCTTCCCACCTGCCCCCTCACCCGCTGGTGGACCCGATGGTGGTATCCCCGGCCCTCCCATGGAGAGGGGGCTGGAGGATGCTCATGGTGGCTAATATGAGGAGGATTTTTTCCAAAGGCAGACCAATGTGAGGCAGGACATACAAACCCTAAGGGCTACTCTGTCTGATATTTCAGACTTACTACTGGACATGCACCAATTCCCTTAGATTCTTGACAGACTGACCCAGGTCTTAGACAGGATGGATGAATCTTTGCAAGACATATCAAAGATGATAAATGAGATCATAGCCTTCCATGAGGAAAAGAGTGAAATACACAATGCCTTGGCCATGAAGATTATGGAGGGCATAATGAAACTGATCCAAAGTCACCCTTCATGGTCAGCACATGGAGGGGACCCAACACATCTACCTGCACCATATCATACCCAGCCACCAGTACCACAACTTGCACATGTACCACCCCCCTTGCAAAAGCCCCCACTGCACACTTCCCCCTCCTGTCCAGGCAACTCCCCACCTATTCAGACACCCTAAACCCCTGTACATTGACCTCATAAACCTACACAGCCACCCTCAACCCCTGTACAGGCACCTCCACCACCTGTACAGGCAGAGGCACCACACCCATCCACACATCAGCACCAACACATTAAACACACTTAATCACAGAGATCCTCACCACCACAATTGTGAAGTTGCAAGAGTAATCTCCCATGATCACTGTAATATATGATTTCACTACATTTTGTAAATAATATATCTTCCCCATTTCAATTGAGTTAAGGAATAGTTAATGATGGTCAATTGGCTAATCTGGTTGTAGGCCATATTTGTGTTGATAAATGTGTGTAAAACATGTATATTAGTAGAACCACCTGTTTACAAAGATATTATATTGAAAGCAAAGCTAAACACCTACTGATGTAACTTCAATAGTTGCAATATAGTAAATATAATGAAACACACAATACATAGAGATGGAGTTTTTCAGATTTTAACTGAGAATATTTTGAAAAAAAACTGTCCACAGTAAAGGGAGAAAGGAAATCAAATAGGATCTTTGGTCATATTGGGCAAGGGTACTTGGAAGGAAGTGGGCAAAATAAATATACCGCATCAGGAAGCACCGACAGAACCAGTCTATGTACAAGGGGTTGAAAAAAAAACACAAGCATGAACAATGTTCTGTCACTGGCCATCCTCATTGTTTTTTATGACAATGTGCAAATCCTCTGTACCTGTGGACTCCCCTTGGCTGGCTGGTGCAGGATCAGACACCCCATTGGAGTGGGCAGCATGAGGGGTATGAAGGTAGCAGGGGAAACAAAGTAGATGCACTGGGAGTCATGACTACAGTGGTGGGAGGGTACTTTGGGCAGCCAAGATGATAAGGCTGTCCCTAAGGATGGAGGCACTGAGGTGAGCCATGTCTCAGGATTGTGCCTCTCGGAACATACACAGTTCATCTCTGATTTCCTCTAAGATTCAAGAGGACACATTCCCTTCAACACTTAAATACCAGCACCAGTTACTCGGATGCACCCCTAGGAATCACAGTACAAGGAGGGTCCTAGGTTGAACAACAGGGATGTGGTTCTGTCAGGGGCAGATGCCTCCCTCAGCTCCTCAGGGTGGGCATATGGAAGGGGAGTAGTGGCAGGTGGTGCAGTTGGAGGCCCTGATGGAGTGGGAACCTCAGGAGTTAGGGAGGGGTCAGTGGCAGGGACTGATGACGATGGTGCCTGTCTGCAGCCTCCATCCAGCCTGATGGTATTGTTGCTGTAGCTTTGGTTTGGGTGCATGCACTTTCCCTGTCTTCATCTTCATCTTTATCTCCCTCCCTTTCCTAGCAGGTGGTATCGAGAGGTCATAACCACCTACAAGCTGAAGTTCCACTCTCCTAGTCCTGGGTGGATGTCCCTTGGCCAGCTGGATCTACTGAAATAGAAGACAATTATGTAGTTGATGTACAAATCATAAAGATGCTCACTACGACATTAAACAATTACTGACTTTGTAATCCTTTGATCTCACTAGGTAATGTAATGAATTTAGAGACCAAAACATGTGTAATTTCACTCTAATGTCCTGATATGACACACAAAATGACAACAGTTTCAAGTTTGCTCTGCATCCTCTTCAGTATTTACTAAGGCTCAAATTCTGCATTGGTGTGATATGAGTTTCTGGACATTGAAACATAGTTATCTTCCATTGTAAAATGTTGCAAGTGGGGACTGGACACAGTCAGGATGGATATATCCACATCTAAAAGTAGATCCAGGATTATCCTGTAATGTCCAGTCTCAACAGTCTTATACTTACTATCAAATGTCATCTGTAGCATACAGAAGCACTACATTCATAGAAAATAGGGTGTACAAATACAACAAGACATTGAATATGACCTTATCAAAGATGTGGTTAACTAAACAGGAATATCCCTAAAGAACATCAGACAGTGTAAATTACTCAGTATTGCTGGGGGTTCCCATAAAGCTGAGGGTCCTTCCAAGATCTCCCTCAGCTAAAATATATAATTCTGTTCTCACTGAAAGGGGGGGTACCTTGTCATCAAGTCCCTCAGCTATGTTGGGGACAGATTTGGTACACAGAGTAGCAGGATAGCAGACGATCTTGTTTGCAGGATGGCTCAGAATGACAGTAAAATGGCTGCCAGCAGCTTCCTGTTATGAACTTCCTGCTGTTTATTTCTTGTTTGACACATCCTAAATGATATTGTTGAGTTCAGGCCCAACTTTGGAGTTTCCGCTCTGTGTGCGGAGTCTCCACTCTGTGTGTGGGAAGAAAGCACTCAGGGCAGAGACTCCACACTCGGGGTGGAGACTATGCACATGATCTGCAAAATAATGATTTACTAAAGATAAAGATACGCAGGCAACAAAAAGCAAATAATACAGTACCTAACATTACACACAACCATTTTAAGTTGTTTTGAGCCATCCTCGCCACTGACAACAGAACCCTGCATTCCTGTAGCTGAAATAGGCAAATTGTAAGAATCATGTATGAGAGTGTTGCATTATGTTAGCACCTTGTAAAGCAGTGCATGTATGACACCCAATACAATGTCAGATATATGAAGCCACATAAAGTCAATTTAAGTGGCATTGAGTTACCTCATAAATCAAAAGTAGCAGTACACAGAGCAAGTTGCTCCGTTACACTTCTGTGCCCTGGCTTGCTTGGGCTATTCCCATGCAATAGCCATAGATTTTGACACATCCCTATATTTAGAAGGTTATGTTACTTTGGATAAGCGCAAAAATCATACTCCTGCCTAAGTGAGGCACAATGAAGAGCCAATTCACTATTTCTCCCCCGCAGCACACATAGAAAGAAGGAAAAGTCACCAAGATTTGTTTATTTGCGGGAAGGTGCCCCTTTCTGCACAAATACAATTTTGCATGCAACACAGGCACCCTTGCACCACGGTTCAGGGTGCCTGCATTGGCACTAGAACCCCCAATTTTGCACAAGTGCAAGGGTGGAGAACAGGACTTCGTCATATACATTTGATATGGAGCATTCCTGACAGTTCCCAATGACCCAGTGCAGCGCAGCAAGGTAACTTACTGCACAGCACTGCACCACTTTTTAGTAAATATGCCCCCAATCTCATAACACTGCCTGACATCCCAATGTCATATGTGTATTAGGGCCATTCTCCACATTATAGTCTGCCACACAGTGAACCTCCCCTAAGCGATGGGGCAGGTGTGCTTATTTGGAGTGTAGGTATTTCAAAAACCTAAGCTTTACATTTTCCATTTTCAGTTTCAATTCTATGTGCAATTTTCCTTCTTGTACAGAGTGCCAAATGTAGGGTTTTGGCATATCCCCAGGTATACAAGGTCTTGTAAATCAGGGGATTCATCTTAATCCATGGGTGGTGGGTGGGAACATGGAATGGCTCCCCTGTGCAGAGAAAGGCAAAGCTGCTATTTGTGCTGCCTTGCCTTACTCCATATTGAAGAGGCCATTCAAAGTCACGCAGAATGATATGTTTCAATGATTGTGCTGTCATTGCTTCTCAAAAACTGATGTTGCAGTGGTACAAGGTGCTCATAATTATGTTCCTTGGTGTGTAGAACATTTAAGGTGCCCATTGGCCAGGAAGATCCCAAAAATAAATTGAAATGTACTCCCCTTGGAGTAATGTGTAACTTTGACAACACTATACACTGACATCGACACAAAATCTGTAGTAGGGACTTTTGACTCTTTAAAACAACTGTTGCTGATAAACTATGTGTATGGCTGGCAGAGACATCTCAGGATGGAATTAATGGACAAAGGGTTAAATGTTCGCCAATCATCAATAACAACAGACTGTGCAACCACAACAGCGCATAACACAACTAGTAGCTCAATAAAAAAAGTGTCAACCAGCTTGTCATGCATCTGAATACCCTGTCCTCTGTTAGGTACAATGGCCTGGTTCCCTGTCCCCTGGATTCAGACCTAGGTGAGTGTTCTAAGGTATGTGTAAGCCTTCACGTGCTGCAATGTTGTGTAAGACACAACACGCTACTATAATCTTGCATGCAACGTCAGAGGAGTACAACAACACACCACCTGTACTGTAAAGACAGCTGAAACACAACTTTAGGAGTTAAAAAGTATGCTTGAATATGGCTCATATCCGTATTCGTGCCCTATTTTACCTCTGCTGAAGTACAATGTTTGCACGTCTGTATGGTGTGAGATGAAGGGAAAGTGCATTTGTAGCTTCACCTGTGGATGAAACAGAACAGATTTTGGTGCATGTCCCTGTTGCATTCCTTACATTATTTAGATGTGAAATGATACATGCAGTGTCTGTTGGCATAAAGTGTTGCAAGAAATAATTACGTTGTGATGGATGCGTATGAAAACAGCTTTACACATATGTAAACTCTGTAATTTATGTACTAACCTAGAAGCCACATGCTGCCAAATTCTGCCGCTGCCAGCCGCCGGGCCAGAGGAGAACTGAGGAATATGTAGCTGTCTTGTTTACTACCAGGGAACACTGCATGTACATCCATAAAGCTGCTACTGGCATCGCACACGCACTGCATATTGATGGAGTGTCAGTGGTGTCTGTTGCAGAAGATGTGGGCATTGTGGCTGAAGCGCTATATGAATGTGACTGATTGCACCAACCACAAGTGGGAAGAGGAATAAAATGTAAAGATCCCTGGCAACCCTTTGCCTTCCTGCCAGTTTATGGGGCATAAGTACACTCTGATGCACTCTCCTACTTATGCAGCGCAGTACCTAAGGCAAGCATCAGGACTGGCTTACCTGTGATATGGCCACAATGTCACTGGACAATGACATAGGCTGGGACGATGGGGAAGCGGCAGGTCACAAATTCAAGAACCTGCTCCCACTCAGAAAACATCTCCAAGATGTCATAAGTGGAAAAAAAGAATTTGGAGCTGACATCTTGGCTGAACATCCCAAAGAGGTTAATCTTTTGCCTGATGATCCTCTCTGCTCTTCTCCTCCTTCTCCTCACATAATTCTATCGCATGACCGGGGACAAACCAACAAACATTTTTGTTTGTTGAATGATCTGAAAGGGTTTGTGTGTTGCAGCTCAGCTTGTATGTCTGCAGCCAGGATGTGATTGGCTAACAACTTCTAGCTGGAGCTGGTTAGGGGGGGTGGTATGCATTGACACAGGTGTGTGTGTAGTGTGTTTGGGAGAAACTCTGGATTTTGATGTTTTTTCTTAGAATTAAAGTGGTATATTAGATTCACAAATTGACTGTTTGTGAAAGACTTTACATGACACATTAGTGTGGGTTACATGTGAAACTGCAGAGGAGATGTTTTATTGCATTTCTGAACTTTTCAACTTTCTTGTAGTGTTATGTAGTATTGAGAGAACATTTGACAATGCAATACGAACCCTACACATCCACATATGTAATTACCCAGTGCCTATATGTAGTTACTTCATATTGTCTGTGAGGTATTATATGCTATTTGTGTTCTACATTTTGAGATTCTGTGTTCTGGCCCGAGTGCAGATTCTCTGCCCCAAGTGGGGAGAACCTGCCCTTTGTGCGTAGGATATACCCCGAGTGAGGACGTAAAGATGCTAATTGCAAATACCCTTTGTGAATTCCCAAAATCATAAATTTAGACTTTTGGTCTAAGTTTAGATCAAAACTTGAAGTTCACCTTAGTGAATCAGGCCCGAGATGTGTAGTCAACAGTTCAAAGTGAAATTGTTCACTGGGCAGGTCATATAGCTCGCATAGCTTCTCAGAATGAGGGTGCTCCTTTCAAAACAGCCCCCTACCATTGACACTTCAGCTGAGGCCGAGGCCCAAAGCTGGGATACTGTGAAGAATCTGATCAGTGTCCCATGAGAGAGACCAACCAATTGTATGGATGGTGCATACAATATTGCCCTGCCAGTCCTCACAGTGCCTCAAACACCACCTATGCAAAGCTACCTGCAATAAAGTGCTCTCCAGGGAATCCACACATCCGGGTTCACTAGTTTAGCAAGTAGGAGTTTCTGATGTGGCATTAGACCTAACATGTCCAGGGGCCCTGTCGGTTGCGGTTGGTATGCAATTAGTCAGCTGTGCTGCTGTATAATCCAGTTCAAAATCTGGAATCCCCAAGGCTCCCCTACTCAGGTGGTCACTTCAGAACATCAAAGGACACTCTTTTGTGGCCTCCATCCCATATCAGCTCCCAAAGCAGGGTGTCCGGCTGTTGAAACCATGCCCCAGAGATTTTAATTGGGAGATTAGCAAAGGAATATAATACCCTCAGGAGCATGACTATCTTGAAGATTGATACCCGGGCCATGAGTGACAGGTGGAGAGATCTCCAAAAGGCGACACCGTTTTGTAGAGATCGCACTGCTCTGCCCAGGTTCCCCTCACTCAGATCATCTAGCTCAGGGTTCTGCAAAGTCGGTCCTGGAGAGCTGGATCCATGCCAGATTCTTAGCATATCCACATTTTGAAAAAATATGTTTCAGAAATCTACAGTGTTCTAAATGTGGATATGCTAAAAATCTGGCATGGATCCGGCTCTCCAGGACCGACTTGGCAGAACCCTGATGTAGCTGATGGTATACCTGGATAATCAGATATTTGAAAGTTACTGGTGACCATGTAAGTCCTGCTGGGAGGTCTGTTGGTATTGGAGTGCTTCAATTAAAGGGGAATTAAAGGGGAACAGACATATTTTTGATCTATGAACCTTCATACCTGATATCGCCCCAAAATCTTCCAGGTGTCCAGTTGCCTCCCCAGCCCTCGCCAAGCCTCTGGATAGGTAAAGGAGGAGGTCACCTGCATACAGTGAAATGATATGCTCATGGTTGTCTGCCATAATGCCACCACCTCTCACCTGTCTCCAAAAGTGTTCAGCCAGTGGCTCAATCGCAAGCGCAAAGAGGAGTTGTGATAGCGGGCAATGTTGTGTGGTGCCCCGGGAGATAGCATAGGGGCATAGATGGTGGTGCCAGTCTTAACCTACACAGTTGTATATAATAGAGCTACCCACCTAATCCAGACTCACCCATAAAAAAAACGTGCGCATGACCCCGACCAAATAATCCCATCTGACTGAGTCAAAGACCTTTTCAATGGTCACTGACATAAGTAGGGGATGGTAGAGGTAGTAAAGTCTGGGTTTTAGTTTTTGGGTGAGGAATGACAGTTGTGCTTCATGTTGTCTTTGGTAAGCCTCTCTCCCACAAGGAGTCAGCATAAAGTGTCTTCAACCTAGGGGCCAGCAGATTGGCATAGAACTTTGCTGGCAGTCCATCAGGGCCACCAGGTCCATTTTGCCTGTAGCCATGTCTCTGATAGCCTGTCTAATCTCATGCACAGTCATTGGGCCTCCTAAGCCCGCCTGTGCCTCATGTGTTGGTGTTGGGAGGGTGAGACATTTTCAGAAGCACAGCAAAATAATTGTCCGGGAGAGTTACTGGGCTATCATCCAGAGTCTCATAGTATTACCTAAACACTTCATTTATGTCCTGTGGGGAGTAAATATGGGCCCCTGTGGCCAATGACAGGTGTGTGACAGGAACACCTCACAATTAAGGGTGGATCAGGCACACTAAAAGCCTCCCTGACTTGCATTTCTCATTATGTTTTTTCTCAACGTACGTTTTGTAGTCATGGCAACATAGTCTTTCTAATATTGTGCGGTTCCGCTCTTTGGTCTCGAGTAAGAGTTGGCGATTGGCCGGGGTGGACCCCGAAGTGTCACTGAGCGTGTGGATTGTGTTGTCCAGTGTATGCAATTTAACATTGAGTTTCTTGTTAACTCCCACAGATTGCCCCTGCAGTGTCCCCGAATGATAACCTTAAAGGGCTCCCACTCCAGCAAAGTAGACAATGCCGTACCTTGTTTTTTGTCAAAGAATTCTACAATGGCCGATTGTAACATTTCTCTATATCATGAGTCCTTTAGCGCTGCTGGTTGGAGGCACCATGTTGGGATCACCAGTCTGTTGTCAGACAGCCGGAGCCCCATTATGAGAGGGCTGTGGTCAGACAGTGTGCCCCCCCAGGTACTCCGTGAAGATGGCATAATGGCACAATCCCCCAGAACATAAGAACCAGCCTAATCATGTGTCGTGCTCCTCCCTATGCTGTGATCACCAGATGTCTGCCAATGCTCAATGTTGGAGCTACTCCTTAAAACCAAGCACCAGCTTTTGGCCAGCTGTCCCCCCTGGCGTGAGGGGGGTAGGTAGAGCAATCCAGTAACACATCAGTAACACAGTTATAATCCCCACCTGCTATCAGGTCCCATTGACCAATTGCCCCACTGGGGCCAATAAGGTGTGGAGGAACCACAACTGACCGTGGTTAGGTGCATAGATATTTCCCAGTGTCACTTTCTTCCCTAGTAGCCTACCCCTCACAAACAGATATCACCTCTTTACATCAACCAGTGTTTGCAGGAGTGCGAAGGGGGTCCCAGCTTTCACCCATATTAATATGCCCCATGCATCTGCGGACTAAGTAGTGGCATATAGCTGTCCACGTCACCTAGAGCACAGACAATCTACTTTAACTTTCTCAGCTTGGCAATATGTACCCCTCTGTGTCTTAAATATCTGTTAATGTTGTGTCTCTTAGTGGCAGATCCCATTCCCCTTATGTTTCAAGACATACACTTCAGCTCTGTGTTCTTGTGAGCCATATGTGAGTGTGCATCAACTGTAATTCCCACCTACTCCCCAACCAGGTCCACTGCATCACCCACTAATAACAGCTCCCCAAAGATTACGAAATAACACATACCCCAACTGCAAACTCCCCATTCCCAGGGCCTCACTGCAACGGCAGGTGCCCAAACTTGCAGTAACTAGAGAATCAAATCATACGCTAGGATCCACTCCACTCCAATAGGGGTAAAGTAGTAGTAAGGAGGAGGATGAACACAAACAATCTGGGTTCCTCTCTGGCCAAAATGCGACAGGCCTACCAGTGGTCGATCTGGGCCCTGATTCAGGAGGCTGTGGAGGTGCAGCGCCACCAGTCCTTTGCGTGAACCCCCAGTCTGAACCACCTCAGACATGTTGGACACTATTAGGGAGAGGTGGCTCCTCTCCAAAAGCACAGACACAGAAAGCAGCCAGTAGTCAGTCATCTCCAGCAACATGACCCTTGTGTCATCTGTCTCCAATGTCAAAATAAGTCCACCACTGATTGTGGGGTCACCACTGGCAAATTTCCATTTGTTAGGATCGATCCCTCTGATTCAGAACCTACTGACCATTTGTCAAACTGAGAGTACGGATCTGACTCTGTCCCAGTTCATGCCATAATCTCCGCTGTGGCCTGCAAGGCAGCTATTCACTCCAGATCAGCCTCTACTCTGGCCAGCTTCTTAGTGTTGCTTCTACTGCTGGCTTTCTGGGACTTCTTCCTTGGTCTAGGCGTGTTCTCCCTAGATTCATTTTGAGAGTTATCTGGAGCTGACCCTGTTTTATAAGTGTCTAGCCAGTCCCATGCTGCTTTAGGGTCTTCAAAGAAGTTGGTCCTACAATCAAGGATGGTCTTCAATTTTGCCGTACTGGATCCCTTCCTCTCTGAGCGCCCTTTTAACTTCCATATAGAAGGCTCATTTAGTTTGAACAGCGGCTGAATAGTTTGGGAATAACAATGCTTTACTGATCCTAGTCATGTAAGGGATATTTTTTCATGCCCTTTTCAGAAGGGCATTCCTGTACCAGAAATTAAGGATTTTTGCCACTACCAAGCAGGTTGGGTGGCCAGGGGCCTGTGGCTGAGCAGGCACTCTGTGGTCCATATTTATACTTTTTGACACAAAGCTTCATTTGCACATTTTTGCGTCAAAAAGTATAGCACCGGCATGCACCATTCCAGGATGCCAGCCAGGCACCATATTAATGGAATGGCGCAATCTGGCACAGAGAGTGGGCTAGCAGAAAAAAATGGTGTTAGTCGGGTAGGGGTGGCAGTATGGGAGAATGGTGTTTTGCACCAAAAAATGATGTAAGGCTGGCTAGAGTACAAAAAGATGAATCTAGCCAGCCTAGTGTCATATCTTGATGCAAAACCATCCATACGACAGGGCTTCTGTCTTACAAAAGCCAGGAGTCATTGCCACCACCCCGATGGTCAACACAGGGGATAAAGGTCCCCTGGGCATGGCCGTTGCACCCTGTGCCATGTAGGGCAGCATTTCAGGGCCCCCAATGACACTTCAAAAAAAATATTCAAATACTTACTTCTACTTACCAATACTTACCTGCGATGGGGTCCCCCATCCTGTGGTGTCCCTTTAGTGTGGGTGAGGGTGGTCCTGGGGGTTGGGGAGAGCACCTGTGGGCTCTTTCCATGGTGTTTGATCATGGAATTGGGTCCACAGGTCCCCTAACGCCTGCCCACACCTAGGTGTTAAATAATGGCGCTTAGCAGGCTTAGCGCCATTATTTAGGTCCGCCTCCCTTCCGTGCACCATTTTTGCACGGGAGGATAAATAAAGTGCTAGGGTCTTAGAGTCATTATTTGGATGGGAACGTCCACCTTGCATCTTATTGACGCAAGGTGATTTCACGCATCCAAAAAATGACTTTGACTCCTATATTCTGGGGCTAGACTAGTCTAGCGTCAAAATATAAATATGGAGTTGAGTTTGCGCTGAATTAGCGTCAAAATAAATGATGGCGATTCTGCACAAACAGAGTATATATGTATGGGCCTGTGTTCCTGTTCAAGGGCAAAGAATTGTGTCAGGTGATTTGGGCTACCTCTGTCCCCAGCCAGTGCTCAAGGTATATTGTTCCACTGATTGCATTCCTCTGTGTCTTCAGCCCTATGTTCTAGCATGCGTACTCTGTCAGCACCACCACCTGTTGTGCCAGGTCGGCGTGAGCTGGGCCCACCTCCCTGAGCTCCATCTCTACCTCTTTCACTTTGTCAGCAAGCTTATGATGTTCTGCTCTCAGTAGGTCTAGCCCCACCAAAACAGTTCCAATATTCTACTATAGTATGGCCTTCATATAAGCAATGGCAGCCAAAATCCTATTGAATTGCTGCAGCAGAGAAGGGGTTGAACCCTGAGGGTCCTCGTGGTCCTACTGTATGGTCTGGCCAGCCTCCAGCAGCCCCACAATGGTGCCTGTTTGTCTAGCCTTAGTTTTACCCATAGTGCTCTAGCCAGCCTCCAACTAGGCTCTAACCATGCAGGCAGATGTGCTGGCCTTGGTACTATTCATCTGTTATAGTAAACATGAACTACTTGTCTAGGGCAGAGCAGAGCTTCCGCCACACCTCCCAAAAGTTCAATAGGTGTTGTCAGGACACTGCTACCGGTGATCGCCCAACTCTTCTTCGCCAATGCAGTTTCACGAGCCGGCAGTCATCCCCTGGCAGAGACACGGTCTGGGGAGGCAGCCCCACTCTCCTTTATTTCACCAGCAGCACCCAGACACGCCAGTCGGTTCATCAATGTACCCAGGGTGTACTGGCCACAAGCACACCAGTAACTCAAGACTCCCTCTGATGCCCCCTTGGGCCCCTCTGTACAATTCCAGTTCGGGGGCAGTCTGTCACTGGTGTACTGTGCTTCCCTTCCCAGGCATGTTTAGTGCAGCTACCATGCAGGCCCAACCACTGCACTCTTCAGGCCCACTAGACCTCTTCTCCCAGCATTGCTGGTCCCATGGTTGCAAGAGGGCCAGTGATCATCCCTCAGCTTGCGCTCCTTCCCAGATGGGTCAATCTAGGCTGCAGTTTCTTTCAGTGGGACAGCACAGCCGTGACCCAGCTGCCACACACATCGCAGCCTCCCCATGTCGCTCACAGGAGGTTCGGCTCACAGGGGAGCAGCCGGGCTCAATTCAGTCCTCTGCAGTTAATGCGAGGTAGTCACTCAGTGTTTGTCACTGCCCGCCAGCCTCTGGGGAGTCACCACTCTCGTGGGGCAGGTTCAATGGCAGCCATTTCGTGGGACAGCAAACGCTGCCACTTTCACACTTATCTGCGCACCAAATGATCTTCTCAGAAGTGCTTTGTGGAACAGCCTAATCCATTGCCGCCATATGCACACTTTTTACTGGGTCAGATGGACCCCCAGCATTATGAGTTCTCAGGGGAATTGAGTTTGCCGGAGCGGAGTGGCAAAGTTACACGACTGTCGTGTTGGCTGGTTGGCCACCCGCCCCCCCCAGTAAGTGATAGGTAAATATACAAATCTTTCCAATTGTGTAACCATGGAGCTTGAATCTAGGCAATGCATGCACGTGTGTTCCCAAGAGTGGCTTACACTAAAGAGGTCAGCATTTGTAGAATAACTGTGCACACTTCCTGAGCATCTTGCTGTTCATTAATAGAAAACTGAACAGCACCCTTACAGATATCAAGCATATCTCTTATGCCACTTGCGGATTGGCATATGTGGTGGTCTGACACAAGTTACTGATAAAGATTTGTCAATATCTTGCAGAAAGGTTAATGTACATGTTACTGTATTATTTGTTTCACTTATGGTAGGTATAAAAACAGATTACTGATGATATTGCTGATGATATTGCTGTACCAATATATACCATTTTGTTTGTTGAAACTGATGTCCAGTAAATACTGTGAGTTTAAGTTTTTTGTCTTTTCATTTTTTTGTTTCTTCCAAATCTTCTTGTCATTGTAGTTTGAAGTAATTTTACTTTTGGAAGATAGTTTAGGTTTAGAAAAAAATTGAATATTCACCAAGAGTTGGAGCGTATATCTTTTTCAAACAATTGTATTGGCTCACATAGCTACTGTCTGCATTATGTCTTCTGTCATCAAACTCTAGAATACATAGACCTATTTTTTTAACATGAGACTGAGCAATTAATGCCATTACTTCTTTTAATAATATAGAGCCAATGTTACTTATTGCATGAGCTAATGTTAGTCATTGTGATTTGTGCATTGTATCCACTTAAACCAAATAAAGAGGGAACTTTTCTCCTTGAATACATATATCTTTAATAAGTAGGAATAATGCAGCACAGCAAGATATTTTGTTCTCTTCAGTATGGTCAAATGTGACCACAATAAATTCAATCTCTTAATTTCTTTACAGACATCAGATAGTTGACTAAATCCCATTGCTCAATTTACAAGTCCTCTTCTGTGTGTAAATTGAGATGTAAAATACCGCAGTAATTTTTATATAGAAGCCAATCTTTCTCCAGTCCATCTGTACATGACACAGATTTTTCTGTATTTTGTATTTTTGTTGCAAAACGTTTTCTAATTAGTATATTCAATCTATGACTCTAAACTTTATTCTTGCAAGGGAGCTATGAAGTTTCTTATTTTTCCCGATCTAGCATTGAACTATTTATTTGAGCACAATCTTGACGAGTTGGCATTAAACAAACCACGGGTTGTGATTCCAAAAGAAGATAATGTATTGCTTCATCAGATGAATGAAGATTAAGAAACAATATATTTGTACTTCATTTATTTAGCATAATCTTTGCTTATTTTGTGAGAATGCCATGTCAAATGTTTTGTAATAGTTTAGCATTTCTTCATCATTTGTTTGCCTCAAATTCTGCTTTAGTCCTTTGAATGTAAAATTCAACTAAATGTTGACATTCTCTATACTTCCCAAAGAACTGTGAGTTTGCTTCTGTAAAGAGTTTTAAAAATGTGTTAACCTTTTACAGGTGTCAGTTCTAATAGGGTTCTAAAAACAATGAAATGTTTCCCTTCAGAGAGAACTTCACAAGATGGATGGAATAAGTATTGCATCCTCAAATGAACAAATGACAACATTACATTAGAAACCATGCTGACTTCATCTATGAGCAAAACCTTTTTTTTAAACTCCTCCAAGTTCTTGACATTTATCTGTATTGAATTGTAAGTATTCCAATTTGTTATATGCTTCACACACAGTAATAGCAGATGATGTAAAGTCACTTCTATGGCTGTACAAGCAGTAACTATACAAGATAAATTCAAACTCAGTACATAAGCAGTAATTACTATGATTAAAACAGAAATTCTCTGTTCCAGCTTGGCTGCTGACATATTGTAATGAAGGTTTGAATGTAGTGCATTCAAATAATCTATTTTCATGTTAAAGTCTATGATCTACAAACTGCTTTTAGTCTTGGTATATTTGCAGTAGTTTTGGACTTAATTACAATACAATGTAATTCAAATACTCCATGTCACTTTTTACTTTGTCCTTTGCATCTTTAACCTCATCCATGGGAACCATAGCTTCACCATCAGTTTTTGGTTGTCCAGGACTGGGTTACCAGATCTGGAAGTTAAAGTATTATTACTTGTAATATTACTTTGTATTTCTCTATTAATGTTATTTTTTTCCTCTATGTCTTATTCCAGCATTTCCAAATATGTGTGAAAACAAGGCATTGCAATGTCATTTTTATATACATTAAATTAATCTTTATATGATTCAAAATGGCTTATAATATCTTCTTCTGTCTGTCATGGTTTAAAATAGCTGTTGAAGTGTTAGATAGTAAAATTCTTTTTTTTGTCCTGTTTTACAACTCAATTTCCGATGATTGTCATGAGTAGGATTAGAGTGACATATGAAACATCCATTGAACTCTTGAACTTAAAAGTTTCTGCCATATTTTTTGGATATGTGTAGAACTGAGCAATGTCCTACAGTGATAGGTTTCTAACAAAGAACTTCTGTTTAGGTAGCATGTGTCAAACATATTGAGTTTCAAAATGTCATTTTTAGTGGGCTCAAAGCATGCAAGGTATTTTATTTCAGGTAGGCATTTAAGAACTCTTCTGGGTTATGATGTCAATCCTAAACCAAGCCACATGATGGCTTGGGATTTACTATATTAGATTGAAGTTTATATGGTACCATAGCATCCTAGCTACTGACTTCTCAATGAAATCGCATTTGTAGGCTAACACAATATATTGGTTTATTTAAAGATTGCCCAGTAGATAATTCTAACCATCTTTCCTTCATACCACTTTTTTAGCTTTGGTACTATAGGAAGAAACATAAGGTGCAACTGCTGTAGAATATCTACAACAAATTGTATAACAATGTTTGCATTCTACATATGTAGAATTAAAGGGTTGTAGTCATTAATCCGTTTGGGTGCTTGTAGCCTTCTAAGATTGCAAATATTTGCTACAAGCTGTGTGTCTTACAGACAACATAAAATTGCTTACTCCTCCTTTCTGTATACTAGGTATCAAATGGCATCACTGATGGCATCATCCAGTATGTGTGAGTGTGTGAATTATTTGTACGTGTGTTAAAGTACATTCTAAGGTATTGCATAAATTAAATAAGTACTCTTCCAGAGCTACTGATGAGTGATAACATTTCTGATGTATGCCATCTGAGCTGAAATGTGTGTGTCTGCATTTGTATGTGAGTGGTTGTGTGAGTGATTGTATAGTTGGGTTACTGGCTATGTCAGTAGCTCTTTTACTGAGTGAGTGGGTTTCAGTGTAACTGTATAAGTAAACTAGTGGATGTGTGACTACTTCTATCTGTGAGTGGTTTTCTCAGTATTTAGAGTGGTAAGTGAGTGACTGTGCTTCTATAGCTGAGTAAGTGGATGTGTGAGTGGCTCTTTGAGTGAGTTAGAGGCTGTGTTAGTATTGACTGTATGCATGAGTGAGTGAGTCAGTGAATGTACAGGTGAGTGTGTACTTGTATCGGGGATTATACAGGAGAATCTGTATATGTGTTAGTATCTATAAAGCTAAGTGAGTGGGTGTGTGTGTAACCGTGTGAGAGAGTGACTGGTTGTGTTATTTATTGTATGCGTCAGTGAGTGGGTATACAAGTAGTTGTATGGGTGAGTTACTCATTGTCTGGGTTGGCGTAAGTCTGTATGACTGGCTGTCTGTATGGTTGTATTACTGAGTAAGTGGGCATTTGAGTGGGTGTATGGGGGTGTGTGTGGGTTTCTCTGTAGGAAAATAAGTGAATATTGTATTAGCTGTATAGGTTGGTATGTAGCTGTCTAAATGATGTTATCGGTGTATAGGTCAGTGTCTGAGTAATTGTATAAGAAAGCAGTGGTTTTGTGGCTGCCTATTTGAGTAAACAAATAGGTGTGTGAGGTTGAGGTGAGAAGGGGCCTTCTCACCTCAACCTCTCCAGACATCGCCTTCCTCACCAAAACCTGGATGAACCCCTCCTCGGAACCCGACATCGCCACAGCCATCCCGGAAGGCTATAAGATTACCCACAGAGACCGCACCAACAAACCAGGAGGAGGAATTGCCATAATCCACAGGTGCACCATCAGGACCTCAACCAACACCCTCGACACCGCTGAACACTTGCACTTCCAGGTTCACATCAATGCCAACACCACCCTCAGCGGACCCCTTGTCTACAGACCCCAAGACCTCCGACCTTAGTTCTGCAACGCCATCGCCAACACACTCAGCGCCCTTGCCTCTACGGACTACGTACTCCTCGGCAACCTGAAGTTTCACTTAGAGAACACCAACGACAGCAACTCCTCAGCCTTGATTGACGACCTCGCCAACCTCGGTCTCAAACAACTCGTCACAAAGCCCACCCACTCAGCCAGCCACACACTCGACCCCATCTTCTCCGCCAGCAGCCACATCACCTTTACCCATACCACGGAACTCCACTGGACCGGCCACCGCTGCGTCCACTTCTCCCTCCAGAAACCTACCACTCACCAAGACCCGCAACGGATCCCTCGCCGCAGCTGGAACAAGATCTCGAAGTGCCAGCTGTTTTCTGCCCACGCCCCGCCACCCAACACCAGCGACCCCAACACCGCCACCCTCAACCTCAAACAATGGCTAGACAACTGCGCCAACACCATCACTCTACTTAGGAAACCACTCAACACCCGCTCCAGCAAGAAAGCACCCTGGTTCACCGCCGACCTTAAGGCCTCCAAGCAGGAGTGCCGGGAAATCGAGAAGATATGGCGCTACGAACAAACAGAGAGCAACCACGCCGCCCTTGAGACAGCCATCTGCAAGCATCAGCAGCTCATCCAGCCCACCAAAAGATCATTCTACAAAAAGCGAATCAACAACAATACGCATAACAGCAAAAAGCTCTTCAGCATCATCAAAGAACTCACCAACCCCAAGTCCTGCTCCATCGACCCCCATTTGAAGACCTCTGCGACTCCCTTGCCACCTTTTTCCACCACAAGATCATGGACATCCATGGAAGCTTCACCTCCCCGAACCCCACCAACGATGAGAACACCATCAAGACCATGAGCACCATCCACTCTGCATCACCCGACAACCCCTGCCCTCACCATGTCTTCAATAAGGCCAGTCAAATCATTGCCCCCCAACTCCGTACTATCATCAACAGCTCCTTCGAGACCGCCACCTTCCCGGAGAGCTGGAAACACACTGAAGTCAATGCCCTGCTCAAAAAACCTAAGGCAGACCCCGAAGGCCTCAAGAATTACTGGCCCATCTCCCTCCTCCCCTTCCCAGCGAAGGTCATCGAGAAGATAGTCAATAGCCAACTATCACGCTTCCTGGAGGAAAAAAGCTTGCTTGACATCTCCCAATCCAGCTTCCGAATGAACCACAGCACCGAGACCGCCACCGACGACATCAGGATCATGCTCAACAAAGGTGAAACCGTGGCCCTCATCCTCTTTGACATTTTGGCAGCCTTCGACACCGTCTGTCACCACACACTTCACACACGCCTCCACGACACCGGAATCCGCCACAAGGCCCTGGACTGGATCACATCCTTCCTCTCTGGCAGAACTCAGAGAGTCCGCCTCCCTCCGTTCCTGTCGAAAGCCACCAAGACCATCTGCGGAGTCTCCCAAGGATCCTCTCTCAGCTCTACCCTTTTTAACATCTACATGGCGCTGCTCGCCAACATCGTCCGAGCCCACGGCCTTAACATTGTCTCCTACGTGGATGTCACCCAACTGATTCTCTCACTCACGAAGGACCCCGCCACCGCCAAGACCAATCTCCACAACGGACTTCACCCCATTGCCAACTGGATGGAGATAAGCCACCTCAAACTGAACTCGGATAAGACTGAGGTCCTCATCCTTGGCTCCGATCAACATGGGACGACTCCTGGTGGCCTGCAACACTCGGAGCCGCTCCAACTCCCACCACCCACGCATGCATTCTCGGTTTCATACTGGACTCCTCGCTCACCATGACCCAGTAAGTCAACGACATCTCATCCTCATGTTTCAACACCCTCCGCATGCTTCATAAGATCTTCAGATGGATCCCTATCGAAACCAAAAGAATGGTCACCCACGCCCTTATCAGCAGTAGACTGGACTAGGGCAACACACTGGAGGCGGGAACAACGGCCAAGCTCCAGAGGAAACATCAGGGCATCCAAACCGCCTCTGCACGCCTCATCCTTAACCTCCCTCACCACAAACACATCTTAGCCCACCTCAGAGACCTTCACTGGCTCCCCGTCAACAAGAGGATCATCTTCAAACTCCTGATCCACGCTCACAAGGCTCTCCATGACGCAGGCCCTGCCTACCTCAACGAGCATCTCAGCTTCCACGTTCCCACCCACCAGCTCCACCCTGCCAACCTCACCCTCGCCACCATCCCCCACATCCACTGTACCACAACTGGCGGCGGACCCTTCTCCCACCTCGCCGCCAAAACCTGGAACTCCCTCTCCGTCAACCTATGTCTGACCCAGGACCTCCTGACCTTCAAGAAATGTCTGAAGACCTGGCTATTTGAGCAGTAGCAACCCCCTCCCCCCCAGTACCTTGAGACCCTATCGGGTGAGTAGCGCGCTTAACAATGATTGATTGATTGATTGAGTGAGTGTTTTGGTGTATAGTTGTATCTGTGTGTGAATTAGTATCTGAGTAGTTGTGTTAGCATATAAGTGGTTGTAGGGTGTAATCTATCAGTATGTGACTGGGTGTTAGAGTCTGTAGGCAGATGGTGTCATCAGTAATGTAATTTGTGATGTCAACAGTGATGTCACTGACAATGTCATGAGTGATGTAATATGTGAGGCCATAAGCAGTAAATTGCGGGTGGTAAGTTATAGTTAGGGCTAGTAACTATCACTGCTGAATTTCTGTTTTTATGTGAATAAATTACATATCTGACTATAATGTCCCTGTAACCTTTGTTTTTCTCAGTGATTTTCTAAGGTTTTTTAAATGCAGAGGAAGGTTCTGTGGCCATCCTCCTACATTATTTGTATTTCACACTACAAGGGAAAAAGAAGGAGTAGATAGTTTTACATTGTGGCAGGAGAAAGTACTAAAAAGTGGGTCAAAGCAATGTGAAGGTACATAAAAACAGCAAAAAAAGAAGGAGAAACCTATAAAAATGAGGGAAAATCAAAGAAATTGTATAGTAAATAGAGGAGAAAACGTAACAAGAAAGTAGTTAGATTGAGGGTAAAAACTGAAAAAAGAAAAGAAAAGAAGTTAAATAAAACAATAAGAAAGTATTGATAATTTAAATGTATCAATATTTACTCTATTCTTTTTTTTTCTTTTTTTTTCAGGATCGTCGGATCCTCTGTGGTGCCATAGAATCTGGGCGGCCCGTAATCTTTCATTTTTGTTTCAATCATGTGACATGGATGGGTCAGCAGATCCCACACATTTTTTAAAGAGGTTATTTTTAGTGTATACGGGCCTTTGTTTTTCATATTGTTATCAGGGAGGACCCATACAGAGGCATACATGTTACCCTGTAGCTGTTTTACTTTTAAATATGTGATTTTATGTTTTATTGGGAACTGCAGATCCATAAATTGAACCGCAGATCTGCCCAATGTCATAACTCAACTTTCCCATTTCATTAGGTACTTTTGGACTACACCCTATTACAGTTGTAGCCACACCCTACATTAGTCATTTCTGGTTTGTACTCTTCTGAGACATGAGTGAGATCCAGTGCACCCGTAGAATTGGCTGTTTGTGGACTGATTATCTAGAAAAAATGGCCAGTGCTTTTTCAGTAGAGGAACGTCAAGATGATGCCACTATGGAGGAAGAGCAGGGAACATCCCATGGAAGTAAGGAGAGTGAAGTGTAGAAACACTTTAATATAGCTGCAGTGGAGAAAAAAGGTTACTGCTAAGTTTGTCACCTGCAACATCTGTGGCAAACAATTATGACATGGAACACCTCAAAACCATTTAAGAGAAAGTGTACACCAGGATGATATGAGACAGGGTGGCAGGAGAAGGTCCTTCATCCAGTTCTCCTGAAGGACAGTTACCATCTACAATTGCAATACCATCTTTATGCCTAGAATTGGGAGGAACAGTAACCCACGGCGCAAATTGCCATCTGCTCAACTCTGCAAAGGTGTCCTCTATCACTGAGTTTTTTGCCGCTATTTGCAACCACTGTTGTTTTTTGTACTTTTCAAACCATGTTTATCATTTTTATATATAAGTACATTGTTCTTTTGTTTCTTGTTGTGCTCATCTGTTTTACAGCCAGTTTTATTTAAAAAAAAAAGAACACCAGAGAAAGTGTTCAGAAAAACCCTTCAACAGAAAAGGATTCAGGGTAGTGCCATTCCATTCACTCAAAAAGATCTGCATCTGTCTTTTGTGTCTATCTACACATGTGTAAAGTTTAATATATGATTGTATACGAGAGTTCATGCCTCAGTTTGGGAATATATGTATTACTGTGTGACTGGGTATATTAGTTCATGCATCAGTGTGTGCCTCAGTGTGTAAGTATGTGCATAAGTGTGTCCCTGGACATGTTAGTGTATTTTTTAGGTGTGTTAGTGCAAGTACGAGTGTCTGCCAGGCCATGCTAGTATATGTATGAATGTGAGACTGGATTTGTCAGTGTATAGATGAGTGTGTGTCTGAGTGTGTTGCTGATGAATGAGTATGTGCCTGAGTGTGCCATTTGATGTATTAGTGTGTATCCGGTTGGGTAGTGCATGCAAGAGTTTGTGCCTGTTTGTGTAATTGTATGCACCAGAGTCTGCCTGGTTGTGTCACTGTATTTAACTGTGTGTCTTTTGGTGTGTTAGCGTACGAATGAGTTTGTGTCTGGGTGTGTTTCTGTATGCATGAGAATATAACAGAATGCGTTAGTGAATGCATGAGTGTGTATCTGGGTTTTTGAGTGTATGCATGAGTGTGTATCTGGTTGTATTAGTACATTTGAAAGTGTGTGCTTTGGTGTGTTACTATATGTATGAGTATGCACCTGTATAGGTTAGTCCATGTATCAGTGTGTACTTGTGTGTGTCAGTATATGGATAAGTACGTACCTATGTGTATCACTGCCTGCAAAAGGGTGTGGTTGGGTGTTAGTGTATGCATCAGTATGTGCCTGTGTGCATTCCTCTATGTAGGATTGTGTACATATATATTTTAGTTTATGTATCAGTGTGTGGTTCTGTGTGTCAGTGTATGCATCAGGGTGTGCCTTGATGTGTTAGTGTATGTATTAGTGTGTGAATGGGTATGTCATTGCATGCATCAGTGTGCGCCTGGTGTGTCAGTGTATGTATCAGTGTGTCCCTGGGTGTGTCAGTTTATGTATCAGTGTGTATCTGGATGTGTTAGTGTATGTATCACTATGTTTGTGACCCAGTGTGTTAGTGTATGGGTGGCTGGACCCTGCTTAGCGCTTCAGAGATCGGGTGCATTCAGGCCAAGGTGGTGTGCCGTAGACAGTGAAAGGTGCCATTTCAGGCCTCTTGTGCTGACCCCTGCCTGGAGCATTCTGCTCTCCATATCTGCACACTTCCCTTTACCAACTACCCTCCTTCATAAACTTGCTAAGGAGGGTCAAGCACACCCCCGTCTTGCACCAGCCTTGTAATCGCTCCCTCTGCACTTACACACAGCCTCAGACTATCCTTTATGTAGGGCCCAACACTAACAGCAGCAAACCAGCTCACCACCAGCAGCCTGGTGTTTTCACAAAGTGCCTTGCCTGGCTTGACCACTGGACTCTAAGGCACTATCTCAGGCCAAACACAGCTCTCTGTAGCGGGGGCTGCTGGTCTACCACTCAGCAGCTGATTATCATGCTCACCCGGTCTCCTGCTCCCCCTGCTGGCCTTAGCACTGCACCCCATAATACCAATTCTTTTCCCTGGGACACTGGGGAGACAGGTTCCTTTCAAGTGGAGCTGTGACTGCTTGTTTCCTTTTTTTCAAGCACAGACCCACCTCATATGCAAATACTGTTCATGCTCAGAGCCGGACCTCAAGTGCACATAGAAGAGAAAGAAAAACAACCTGGGTCCAGGAAGGTCTCTGTAGACAATGGCCTGACTCTCTGCCTCCTTCTGCCCCCTGCTCCCAGGCTGCTGAGGACAGTGAAAGGAGGGAGTTCTGGATCTGGAGATGGCGCCGGTGCAGTCCTTCAGCAGCAGCAGCTCCGAGTGTAAAGTGCAGCCCAGTTCTGAACTACACAGCACAAGTGTAGACTGCTGTGTGGCATAAAACTGGGCTACAGTGCATGCCAGTGAGCTCCGGTTCACCTCCAGGGCTAGCAAAGGTTTTGGCCGAACTTCGCACTCCAAGTGGAGCGTGGAGTGCCAAAAACTCTGCTGAGTCTGCCATTGTAGCAGAGCTCAAGCCCACCCTAGCAGTAATCCTCCTTAGAATTTTGGTTCAAGAAAGAGAAGGTAAGAATTTGGTAGCTTAAAAGTTAATATCTGCTTGAATGTAAGGTTGATATCATTATACTCTGTCCATCCAGGTTCATTTTTTAAGTAGCTGGTGTAGTGTCAAGATGTAATACCAATACCTTTATTGAAAAGTGGCTATACAGCTATATGTATTACCAGAAATAGTGATTTGTCTAGCTTTACAATTTGTAATTTGTGTTCCCAATTTAGTTCCATCTGCAGTGTGTCGCTGTAGAATTAGGATGATATGAGTGCCAATTCTTCTTATATTCAAAGTTGATAGAAGATCTGAGTTACATTTTGTGCAGGGGTTTTTCTGTGATGCATCTTTAGACAATTTCTCAAAACTGTCAGTTTTACAGTCTGGTAGAGTTAAGTAGATAATTTGTTCAGAATCAATTAGTGTTTTTGAAGAAAAAGAACACTTTTCACAGTAATGCTACCTTGAGTAACTTAGTCCAAATAGGTCATCAATAGGTATCATTCCTTCTTCTAAGTAACCAAGTATGACCATCAAGAATTTGTGTGCATTGTCTTGAGTGTTCTGAGTGAAGTGGACAGCTCCAGTGCACAGATTTGCAATATCTCTAATACAAGAAGCAGAATACGTTTTTATTCTATCACTGCACAAACGTTCTAATAAGGTAAAGAGTGCAGAATACAATCTTTTGTCCTTGTTCTGTTTCTTTGCATGAAAGAACAAGAGGAGGTAAACAGAATATTACACTGAGAACTACATGGCCTGGCAGTTGACTCCAGAGAGATTTGAGAACCAGTAGCCAACAATTTCACCAGTATTTTTCTCAAATACTTCTTTCTTCCCTTTTTATCTCCTTTTCTCAGGATTGGCAGTATGATCCGTTAAAATCTTTTGTTTTGTTCAAATTCTGTACTTTTCATAAATCTGGCACTGTCCTAAATGAGGTGCATACAAGCTCCTCAAATGGTTATACTCTATCACACAACTCAAATCAGCATTTGCTTTACTGTCATCTAACCCAAGACAATGCTACATATGACACACCTTCCTTGAATACGGTGCTACAAATGTTAATAAATGCTGCAACTACACTTAAACTTTGAGACTTTTATATTGTTACAACATATGCTAAAGATACCAGAAAGTTCTTTCTATGAACATACACATCTTTTACAAGCTAGAAACGCGCAACAGACCTCTTTGTCTGCTACGCACCTTCAACTTGATCAAAATTAACAGCTATGCATTCAACCTCATTTCTGTTCAGATACAAAATGAAATCAATGTTTTAATGTTTTTAATCATGGCTCCATTAACTAATACTTCCTCAACATTTAAATTATGCCGCAAAATTACCCTGCAGTTCTTACAAACTTTTCTAATCCAGCAGTTTTAGAAACAGAGTCCTCCAAAGAAATCAGTTTTAATTCTAGTTTTTCAATCAACAGTATTGTCACTTCTTGGTGTTCCATTTTATCAACTGCTGTGAGATCCAATATTTGTTTTTTCTCCAGTTATAGCAACTGTCCTTTACAAGATGTACATTCTTGAATAGTAGGCATTGGACAAACAATGGATTTGTGTTGTTGGATAAATTCGAACATTAGGTGTGACACAGTATTTTTGGAAGGAAAAAGGTTCTTAATAAGTTGAGTTATACAAGCAATGTTTTCCTTCTTTTGACAGTATTCCTACACTAATATCCTTCAGAATATTTCTACATTGCATATCAGATGCTTGACATATGTTTATAATTAGTTCTTTGTGTTGGAAATTCAACCACATTTTTACATTTCCAATACTTCCTAAAGAATTTTGAGTTTCTTCATGTAGAAGTGTCTTAAACACAGGCTGTCATTTCATAGTAGTTAGTTGCAATAAATCAGCAAATACAATGACATGCTTTCCTCCAAAAAGTGTATCGTACCCTGTCTTCAAAATCTGTTACGTTCTCAAACGCCCAAAGGTGAGCATTAAGTTTGAGACCATGCTCACCTCATTGATGATTAAAAGTTTGAACTTCTTCAAAACTCTGGAAACTTTGTGTTAAGCTTCACCAGATAACCTTTGATATTCCAGTTTATTACTGTGTTCAACAGGTAGCATAAGTGGTCGATGCAATGGAGTTCCTTTGATGTTGTGTGCAGCTAATCCAGTAAGTGCTGTTACTACACAAAACACTATGGACTTTGTAGTCTTCTGTAGATAAGTGGCTAGAACTTGGATTAAACAGCTTGTCACACAAAAGTGGCTGACCTGTTGAACATTTACATTGATTCTTTTTGTGGAGAAATCCATTTACTATTTTCTCTTTGACTTCCATATATGATTCTTTCTGCTCAAAAGTCATTTGTTCCACTGACTATTCCAAGTCAACATTCTCTTCTCTTGCTTGTGGCATTGCTGTCTGTAATTCATTCATCGCTATGGCAGCTTAATTTGTTAATATTGGCTGTCCAAGAGGATCTTCACTGAAAGTTCCCGAACTCTGGCTGCTTTGTGAACTATCCTTTGCTATCTCAGTAGCAAATGTTTCATCTTGTTCAATTTCTTCATTTATCCTTTTAAGGTATTTGGGAAATATTGGACCCTCAATGCCGTCATTCATAGCAACAAAAGAGTCTTCATAGCAATCACATTGTCCAAGTAACTCTATTTCGCTGTAGCTGGCATTTTACTATCCTCTAAATTATCATAACAATACTTACATATTGTTTGCTTTGTGGGTAAATTAAAGTGTTCTTCCGAAAATAGATATGCACCAAATTCCTACCACTCATCTCTGTTATCTTGCTCAGTTTTAAAAAGTGAATAATTAGTTTGGTTTTTATAGTGAATGCAGAAACAACAAATACAAACATACTCAGGTTTCTCAGAAGATAGTGCATTGAACTTGTCTATCTCTTTTCTAAATTTGCCAGTACTATTCTCTCTGTCCTGTTACTCTACACCTCCAGTCACTTTCTCCTCATTTTCCCTGCACTCCTCTTCAGGACCAAAGAAACAAAACGGAATGTCTTTATAAACTTTATCCACCTCTGCTACAGTACCATGCAATAAAGCTCTGTTCATCTCTCCTAAATATAAAGCTGGCCTTTTTACATAATGAAGGCCTTCATCATAACATTGGCGGTAAATCCTGCTTACCGCCCTGATGACGACCGCCAACATACCGCTGCGGTGGCGAATATCCATGCTCCATAATATGAGACACACACACCAATCAGACAGAATACTGCCACATACACAAATCCGCCAGCCCAAAGGTCAGTGCTAAAGTGGTGGTACCAACACCCACACGGTCATGCCAACAGAACAACGCCCACCTCATCATGACCCACGAATTACCACGGCGGACATTCAATTGCAGTAAACCATTGGTGGTATACACCGGAGCGCTCAAAATGGTGACCCAAATACTAAACTACACAACATTGGCCAATACAAATCCACACACCTGACACTCATACACACACCACACTCACCCACAGTACTATAAAAAACACACCCACATTACCCACAACCCTTTATGTATACAAATTATTGCCACCAAACTGACACCAAGACCACTCCAACAACTTGACACATACACCCATACATCCCTCACACACCCCACTTCGCACACCCAACCACAGTACCCAACACCCACACAT